>NW_024067170.1:0-108987 GCF_015039405.1 Cantharellus anzutake
AGATATTGACTTTCTTGGCATTTGATCGGAGCCGCCCCCGCTGCTGCGCATTCCCCATTTCAGGAAACCCGACTAAAACTCAATTGACACCATCCCCTTCTGAACCACGTCAATGTCTAGGCAGATCACCAGCCTCTAGTCAATGTCATCGATCGCAGTACTTATTCCATCAGCTACGTTCGCTCGTCCCAGGTGTGCGGTTCCCTCCTTCTCATGTAGCAAACTGAAAAACACCGAAGCGAGGGGACGGAGTAGGAACCACGAAAGAATGCAATGTCGCGAATACGCACACATGCATGAACTGATTCTTCAAGGGTTTAATTTAAGCGGAGGCGTGTCCAGTCCCCGATCCGAGGAAATAACCTCTCCCCAATACACAAACGAGACATTGTGTTGCCTCGGCCGTTTGGGACGCCGTGCAATGACGCACGGAGCTCGACCCAGATATTCCGGTGGATAGTGGACTTGACCACTTCGTAGACTGGCCAAACATATCACAGAGTTGGATGGTCTACGGGGGAATGAGCTGAGCATTGTTTGATGAACAGTGAACACTTCGACTCCATCCGACTGGGGGCTCCAATCATAAGGAGGCACCTTCCCTATCTTATGATAGAATTGCATGTCAGATGATTTGTGGAAAAGCACTTTTCCCTGGGTGTCCTCGAAAGGCCGCCGTGTCTATGTCAATCGCGCAACAGTAAGAATTGGAGCTAGTTCAACTCCCTTCTGCCGCTGTACATCCAAAGGCCCAAATTTATCTCTCGAAATTCTAAACAGTTCTGGAGCACAGTATCGAAGGATAGTTGCCATGCTTGATCCTTGAGCGCATGTCGTTTCGTCATTTAAAAGGGCTGAGAGTCCAAAACCGCAGAGTTTGGGAACATTGTCATGCATCACAACGTTCTCCTAGAATCGAGGGAGGTTCGAGTTCACGATCGGTGACTACCACTTGTATATAGACGCACCGGACTGACATCACCATGGACGACACTCTTCAGATGAAGATAGGCTAGGGCCGTCGGCAATGCCTCGAATCTAGACAGAAGCAGCGACATTATCTGATAGTACAAGCATGCAATATTACCAACTCATGGCAATTGACAAATTGGGATCTGATCAGATACGACTTGAGATCCCCTCCCCCGCACCAGGCTGAGATCAAGCTAGCGCGAATCGAATTATCCACAACATTCACCATCCTCCACCCATGGAAATGGACAATGTTTGGGTGTGTCAGGGTCGACCAAGCCTTTATCTCACGTCTGAATCGCTGCAAACACACGAATAATTATATTAGCGCACCGCTTCATTTGATTCACTGTAGAACCGCGTAAGCTTAGGATTGATGCGATTCAGGAAGATGGATTGTTTCAGCTGGGAACAGGGAAAACGGTCGCGGAGCAAGTCCACCTCAGGATTTGATCCATGTAGGCAATGGGCACACGGTGGTAGGAGGCAGATAGTTGTGCGCCACATAGTTGTTGTCAGAACCAACGCGAAGTCGGATCCGATTACGTAATTGCCACCTACCGGGACGATTTCCCCGAGTCACGTCAGGCATGCATTTGCATGTAGAATGTCCTGTTTGCAAGCTATTGCTATCAAATAGCCAATTCAATGAATACCCAGCTTCCCGTCGCTGTTTGCCTCATACGCCTTTGTGCATGTATATGGCGACTCCTATTCTGTTGAATCCACACGGTCCAGACCCAGGGCTCAGGGTTACGTGCGTGCATCGCGGCACAAGATGGCTAGGGTTTGTGAATACGCTACGTTGCCTTTGGACTTGGTCCACTCCATCTCTACCCAGTAGCTTGGGTGAACCTTTATCAGGCCAGCCCGGCCGCGCACGTGCACAGTTGTTTCCAAGCAAGGGAGGTGAACAATTGATTCACTATTAGTGGCCCACGTTGCCTTACCTGTTATGTCCACTAAGGGCGAGCAGCCTCCAGTTGACACATATATGATATGAGGATAGCTGGGCGGCCTGCTGCCAAACACCTTCAACACATTACCGTTCTGATCGCCAGCCACACCGACACCATGCCCAGTGACCCTAAATCCCACCGCTTTCCCTCCTGGTTCAAGAAGCGACAGCACCCTTCCGATCCTACTGACGATCGGTCGCAGGTCTCAATTCTCCCTGCCTCCAACAACCAGGTCATCGGGTCTGCCACCGCACATGACAGAACGAACGACAAAGACTACGGCAGCCCCGCAGGACTGCGTTCTGGTGCCCTTGCCACTACAGCGCCCGCTCTTCTACTTCATGGTGGCACCTTACAGGATGATACCACGGAGCAACGGACATCTTCTCGAAACAAGCTACTTAGGCTATTCCGAAGAAGTTCCAGTCCCAGCCCCGCTTCCAGTCGTCGCAACCAATCAAGCACATCCCAATCCAACCATTCTATGCCAACTACTCCCATCCAGACATCCACGAATGACTCACGGCCATCGCTGTCCCCTCCCGCCGAAGTGAACATCAATCTCCAACGAGTGATGGGCAACGCACCTGCCACTGGCAACGATGACCCGAGCGTCCACATGCAACAAGAGCCTGGACCGTCAGTCTCATCGGTGCCAGCGGAATCAGTGCCTCGTAGATCCGATGGCGATCTGAAGAAAACGATCATCGGCACCACCAAACTACTTCTCGAAACTGCGGCCGCTGGTCTCAAATTCGCTCCCATCCCCAATCTTGATCAGATCCCAAACACGCTTCTGAGGTTTATTCAAATCTACGAGGTTTGTGAATCGTCTTGATGATCTTGATCTTGATCGCTTCCATACTACCTGCTGCATACATGTAGAATGTCAGCGGCAACACCGAGGAACTCGACCAGTTGTGCATCGTGATTCAGCAAGCGCAAGAATCAGTGGTTGAGCCCCTCCAGAAATGGACTGGAGAAACTCCTCCTGAGCTAGAGACCCTAGTGCAGGAATTCCACATGTACGGATCTCGTCTTCCTCTCATTTACATTCACTCATTCTCTTCGTAGTGCGTTGCAAACGCAAGTAGAGGACATCGAATTAGTCCAGAAAAAACATGTTGTCAAGAGGACCATTCAAGCGCCTGATATAACACACCAAATAACGAATATGAAGAGTTGCCTAAATGATTCTATTCGTCGATTCCAGGTTTGCACGCTTGAAGATTGTTTGGATATTCAATCCTGGCTAACCATGTCCGTCATAGCTAAGGATATCGACTTTAACCCTGCTTCGCACTGAGCGCTTATCGGTTCATTGTATGCGTCTATGTACATGCATTAAGACCGCCTAATCACTGGTACTTCTAGCTGAGCTATCAAGACTTAAGCGGGCCCCAGCCGAGCACACTTGTGTGACAAGCAAATCAAAGTGTCTTCCAGGCACACGCATCAAGATACAAGAATCCCTAATCAAACACCTAAGGGAAGCCGAGAACCGGTTTGTCTGGCTACGGGGATCTCCTGGGACGGGGAAGACTGCGATCTCTATGAGTGTCGCGTCCACTTTTGAGAAAGAGGGCACTCTGGCGGCATCATACTTTTGGGACAAGAACCAGACAGGATCGGGCTTGAATTCTATCGAACTGTTCCCTACTACTCTTGCCCGCCAACTTGCATCCTTCAATGAGGACTTTAAATTTTCGCTCATCAAACACCTTCGGAAACCGGCCTTGGACTCTGTTCAGCATTTCCCTCTGCAACGACAAATTAATACTCTGATAATCGAGCCGATGCGTGACTTGAAGGACATATGGTCTTTGGGCAAGGATCGTGTCGTTATCGTCCTAGATGGCCTCGATGAGTGCGGGGACCAGGAGAGACTCGAGTCACTGATGGAACTAGTGCTTGCCTTTCAGGAGCTGCCACCGATATTTTCTGTGCTAGTCAGTTCTCGTCCTGAGCCAGGAGTCATTTCAGCTTGGGATGAGGCTCGCGTCAAGGGTCATGTCATACTATGTGAAGATGTGGACAAGGTTGTAGGGCGGGAAGCCTTCCGGACGGTCCGCCGTATAATACTAAAAGGCCTTCAGCATCTCTTTGAGAAATCTTCATGGACACCAGACAAGGAGGAACTTGACGCTTTTGCTTGGGCTTGTCGTGGGTTGCCTATCATTGCGTCTACCCGGGTTCGCTATGTCTGCCAGCAGAGCGGACATGGTCGCACCCTGCAATCGGTGTTCAAGGGCTTGCTTGACCTCCGTGACCTACCTGCCAACCTCAAGGAGGAATACTTGCGGATACTTCGACAAGCCTACATGCCAGATTCATCTGATATTCACCCAGATGTAGCTGTGAAGTATCGCTTAGTGGTTGGTGCAATTGTTGCAGCGCACAAACCAATGGACGTCTCTTTTATGTCACAGCTTTTCAAAATTAGTGAAGCTGAGATCCGTGCGACATTGGAACCAATCAGCTCCATCGTCAATCTTCCCTTAGAGGATGTAGAGGATGTCACCTTATATCATGCAACGGCAAAAGAATTCATCGTGGGGGAACCAATTGGCAATGAGAAAGACAGAGTATTCTTCATCAATGACCCGAAAGGGTATTTCCTTGGATTGCCACTCCTTCGACTCTTCAAGAATTATTGCGAACAGGATGTATTCGGAATACCAACGAATTTCCCTTTAGGAAATGAAAGAATATGGAAGGAATTTATGGTGAAAAAGGAGGATTATCGTTGGGACTTCTCCTATGTTATTGAACACTTGCTCGAACACTTGGACCCTTCGCAACTTTTTTCACAAGAGTCCAGTGAATTGCAAACCGAGTTTAATTCCTTCATCACGCAAAAATACATCTTGACTTTCATGCACTTGCGATATGATCCTATGGCCAAGGTTCATTTATTTCCAAAAAAACTACTTCAATTCAATGTAAGTATAAACTATTCCTCCGGCGTTTTTCTGATGTCATTTTTGATAGAATCACAACTCGATCCAACTTCTGAGAGAGTTAACTGAGCTAGCTTACACTACTGAAGGTAAACCATGGGAACTCTATCGATCAAAGCTTCCTTTCGCCCCACCCTCATCATCCCTTTACAAACAGTATGGACATCTTGCTGATCCTGTCCGGTTCTTCTCTGCTTTCGGCGAGTTCTCTGGCGGCACCATTCCATTGAGCGAGGATTTGCTCACCGCCCAAGAGGTCATGCAGGCAAAGTTGAGTGAACTACCAGAGGCGGTCGATCAATGGGGACAGAAGGCAATCAATTATGATGCTGAATTCCATGTGTCCGATGTTCGCAATGGCATCGTGACATGTGCTGCACTCTCCCTTGATGGCCGCTATATTGCACTCGGATTTGGCAGCGGAATTATCGAAGTGGCCGATATCAACCACCAGCGCACAATCTGCCGATTGCAGCACAGTCCAGCCAATCTCCCGACCTGGATCGAATTTGTTCATGGCAGCCACCGAGTCGTCACTGAGGATAATAATGGGAATGTAAGGATCCTCGGTGACGGTATGACCCCTGTGAATCTTGGCACTCTTCCCACTGGTCCCTATCCAGCTGGAACCATAGCCTCAGATAACGGGTTATTTGTCGTTCGAGTCCCACGAAATCTCGACAGCTCTTGGTACATCAACATGACGCTCATATCTGTTTCGGAGGTTCCATCCATTCAGCCTCTCGCCTCCCCTCCTTTCTTCCCATCTTCTCAATTTGATAATAGGAAGCTAAGCATTCCACACCGTCGAACGCTTGGTTTCTCTCCAGGAGCACGCTATGTTGGTGCTTTTAATATGACCCAGGCTGTTACCTGGTCAACGGAATCATACCAGTGCATCGCGGGTTATCAGGTGACAAACTTCGATCAATGGATTATTAATCCTAATGTCCCCCCGACCTGCTCATATCTCATCCCTGATCCTATATTCTGTCAAGCCATTCTTCCCTTGGCAGAGGGCAGCACAGCTTGTGTGCATTATTCCAATGTGGATGCAGGGCATGACGCTGATGAGTCCTGGATCAAGTGCCCATTTTACGACCTCTCACCAAGCAACTTAGCGGGATATTGTTGGCCTGCCGCAACGAGAACCCCAATCGTTTTTTGGCAACATTTGTGGCTTAATGGCAGACAAGAACTTCTGCTCCCACGGGACTATCGTCCGACCAATTTCCAGCGAGCCTGGTACGGTCATCGAGTGCTATATGATACGATCTATTACCGCCCTCAGTCCAGCAGGGATGGAACTCGATTTCTGGTTCAGGGAAAGTCACGGGCCCCAATTGTCGTGGACATTAGCCAAGTTGAAGTTGCTTAGCATTTACCAGTGCGCTCACTCATCATTCTATTGGCTATAAGCCCGATAACTTTTGCTATTTAGAATTGTGGAGAGTCCCCGAAGCGTATATGCCGATATTTCTGTAACGTTAGGTTTAGTGATGTTAGCTATATTGTTGGTGGCGATGGGTCTCTGGTGTCATGCGGAGTGCCAAAACTGCAGGTGAAGGGGAAAATAAGGAAGATCGTACAACCTCTCGAATAAAAATTTGAAGAAAGTATTGTGAGCTTGTGCTCGGCTTATGAGATGCACACATATTTAAGCCACCGAAAGAGATAACAGTAATTCATGGATTTACATCGGTTGTACCACGCACACTTGCGATCGCACATCTTCCTCCTTTCAAATTTGCTTCTGATATGACCCCATCGCAATGTGGGCATGCGTGTTCATAAGATGCAGGGGGACAGCATAGTACAACTACCTGCTAGCGACGAAACATGAATATGCCCTTCCTCTTTACAGGTGTGTTGAGCCACGGTATGAATCTTGATGGGTAGGTGATGTGCATCGAGAGGATGCCACCAGGATCGCATCTGGGAAACATTATCGAAAGGTGCATTTTAGGTGCTTTCAACTTACCGTAGTTGTTAGGCCGTATAGGTACACGGGGAGTGGTGAATCGCAAATGGGGACGCATTTCAACCATACTTCTATCTGCACATTGCTGATGTTCCCCCCTGAATGACGAGGTGAGAGCCAACTCACCAAATTGGATACGCTGGATACATGTGCGACCTACCAATCAATTCCGATAAATGTGCTGCCACCATGTTATACCCCAGTCATGGCCCTTCATAGCCATCATCCCGAGAGCTAGAAGCCCGTCCGGAAGGATCAGTCGTTCCGAGTGGAAGACATGGGAAGGTGGTCCCACTGTCCATAAGCGTAACTGGACTTTGAATGCGAGGATAACTTCTTCGACCAGTTTCGGACGCCATTCAGTCCGAATTTAGTTTGACAATAGCGAACGATGATGTGGGAGAAGGGAATTGGGGGGTGAGCGATAGGTTCAAATGAAGAAGGCGAACTCACTACACGCTGATGGCTTGCTGCCAAGTGCACTGAGCAATTCAAAGGGCCGTAAGTCCCCGAATCTCCAGTGACAGCGCGCGGCGAACAGCCTGTTGGCGCCAAGTAGGTATTATCTGAGCATCATAGTTTTTGGGCGGACCAAAGAGGACGGTGGGCATAAAGCAAGTTCAAAGACGATATTGCGGACTCGACCGTATGTACACGCGTAACGTTGAGCCCTCAGCCTAGGGCATGAAATGCATGTTTCTATTTCCATGGAGCACCCAAGAATAGGAGAAGATATATGTAGAGGGGAAGGCGATAACGAGCAAGAAAGCTTAAACGATTTTTTTTCAAGAAATTCACATGATCCCGACATTGTGGAACTTCCCGTGATGCTTCTGGGCCAGTTCTCCAACTCCGGCGTGCGATGCCTCACAGGCGTAGTGCGGCGCGTCTCCCATCAGATAAGGAGTGTCCTCTACCGTCTTCGTTTTTATCTCATATTCTTTGCTCATCAATCCTCCATGGAGTCATGCGATCATTCCAGCTACCAGCCGCTTTCATCTCAGCATTTCATCCCAGCATCCATAATCGAGTCTAAGGTGATAGAGCGACCCTGCAACCAAACTAATTCCTCTCTCCATGCCGAAGGTTTCAGTTCCTGAGCAATATATATGTTCGGTCTACATCAAAGCCGACGATCTTCAGATAGAGCGTCTGTACAACCCCATTCTCTGGGGTAGAAAATAATGGTAAAATGGTTTTCTGGATTAAGCGACATGCATGAAGGCGGAGAGGTTGGAAGGTGGCTGCGTTCCAAAAAAAGTTAGTGACACCGCCGAGATTCGCGGTCCAGTCCCCACCTTGAGTTTGTGGAGAATGACTGGGATGAGTTACACGCCTTTTCTCGCCGACAGTTGATGTCTGAGGCTGGGCTATGTCATGAATTTCATTCTGCGTAGATCTATGGTGGTTCTTCCAGCTCCTTCACATCTGCAGCGATGTTGTCGAATACTCTACCATCTCTGAATCCAAGGCCAAGTACTGTTATGCGCATAGTGAGCTGGTGCATACGTAGGTTTAGGCCATTTTCATTGTCCGACGAGTTTGGCAGTGCAGCGCCGGTGGCTGGGGCGGCGTGTTCATAGAGCCGAGCTTATAGCTTCAGGAACAGGGAGAGCCAAAGAGCGAAGATGGCGTCTGTAAAGAACCTTTTGAGCCCGCCTGTTGAGGGCAGACTAGATCGGAGTCTCGATGCGCGCGGCTTATAGCTTGGTAATAAGTGGTGTCAAGACGTCATGTCCCCCCTCGTCAGCCTCATATATCGTCTGGGTCTTCAAAAGTAGCCTCCACCTCCTAGCTCCGATGAGGCGAGCAGGCCTTTCAGTGTCTAGGCATATTTGAACTGCGAACCAACGACACTCGGAGGTTGGGGGCAACACGGCGTCTAAATTAGAGTTTAAATCCGTGGGGTTACGTATACTAGGCAAGCCACCTGCGCCACACGAATAATATATGGCTCCACTACTGTCTTCCGACATCCCCTTTTAGCTGTCGCGTTGTTTTATTAAGTTATACATTGCTAATATAAGCGCTATATTAATGTTAGCGAACTAATTGCAAACCGGACAGGTGAAATTAGCTAAGACATGACCAAGTCGATCGGCAGCCGAGCGCGGCTACCTCTCTTCCACCTATTCCCACCATTATGATGGTGTTTGCTAGTGGTATCAAACGGCTACCCCTTACTGTTAATTACGTCGTGCCTAGCCTAAACCAGGTATACCTGCAGGGTATATATTTCTACATACTATTGCCATGGCGGGTCTGTGTCTGTGGGATTGTACGGCCTGGCGTCCAGGTGCAGCCATTGCACCCATGCGGTACTGGTCCCCGGCTATCATAATTGGGAAGTTAGTGGTGATCTTCACAAATCGATCAACAACACTTGTACTGATCTGTAAATGGATCGAACGAAGCGGCATGCTACTTAACACTGGTGCGGTTCTACAATGAATCGGAGTAGAGAGGGAGGCTTACAGCCAAGGCAAGTGTGGCCCTGTGTCATTTCGGGACCCTAACGGACATAGACTCCTCATAAGGATGTTTCCAATGACTTGATCGGGGCCCTTGCTGAATAAAGAACTAGCGAAGTATTTCCAAATGCCGAGAGGGTGCTATATCTATATCCTTCCATTAAAAGCACAAGCGATGACATGTTGAACTTCCTCAGCCACGATCGAGAGCGGGAGGGAACATGTGAATGAGATATTGTGGGCGCTGCATCAGAAGCAAGTTAAAATAAGAGGACGACCTCGTTAGCTGCTGAGCTGAGCAGAAAGAAAGAGGGCGAAGTTGGCGACTCAGAGGATGGCCGTGCGCGCGTGGTTCGCGTTCTCAGCTCTCTATCCCAGATGGCAATCACTGGATCCGAGCATGGCGTGGACTAATGCAAGTCATCGGTTGACTGACATTAAATTGTTATGTCCCAAATTGTGCATGTGCACTGGTGGCAATATCCCTAAGGCGCTGGTGTACAATTACATAATAATCGGCGGAGTCTGTGAAAGCATCTGGTGGCGCAAATGTAATTTATCAATTGATTGTGTAATCATTGTTCGGCTCCACTTCTGCCAACACGCTTAACGACGAGGAATGATCCACCACGTCCACCATTTCATGATCTCACTTGCTTGGGTGCATTAATTTGCATTGCAACACTATTTTTTTTAAAGTGTATATATCATGTACTATTTCTGTGACGTAGGTTTGGAGTAGTTTTATCGGAGCTGGTGGTGACTGATATCCCATGGAGTACAGGACTTGAGACGAAGCACCAAAAATAAGTACTGGGGTCCCTGTCTATATGTTTATGAGAGTCCAAGCGACAAACAACATGGGAACCCAGAGTGTAGCAACGAAGACCGAGCAAACGCCACACTAGGCGTCCTCGATTGATGTTTTCAGCTAGCAGACTTATTCCGTAGTTTCCATCTGAAGTTGACTGGGGGACAGTAGTCGCTTCAGCGTCTCGATGGAGCTTGTGTCGATGATAACGGCTTAGGCTATCATGCACCCACCCAAAACGCGTGCCCAACGCTCGAGAACGTCTCACGAAGCCCTCAGACGTAGCTTCCCTCTCGACCATTAATGCGCTTCGTGTGAATGGACCATCCCAGCGTCATCACCATGAAGGAGAATCAGTCATTGCCCACCCCCCCCCCCACATGTTCGGTTCGCACATATCGTGGCCTACCGAAGTACCGTTTCTGCTGGGTGGAGGGAAGTGCTGGTGACGCTCAACATGCGTGGAAGGATACTCCGACCAGGGGCAGAGGCCGTGTCGCTGCTTCCTGGGCTAGCCGGTGCGAAGGGAGAACGTGAGAATGAGAATCGAAATGACACCCAGAACGAGGCTGAGGCAAGGGGGTTTCACGCGAGGGAGAACATAATCCCGATGGCCGAGAGGGAGAGTTTCAACGATCATACCGTTCGTTAGGACTGTGTGCAAGAATCATATGCTTTTCCAGTACAACGGAACGGCGCCTGAAAGCCTGAACTGACTGGCAAGACTGTTGCAGCCGGGGTCCGATTTAAATAAATGGTGCACGGGAAAGAATGACAATGTCGGGGTCGCTCACCGGTGGCGCATCTTGGTGAGCGTCTTTCAGGGGACCGATGCGGATTATCAGTGGGTACACCAAGCCCACATCTCATAACGGTGGCTCCGTCTTAGCAACGACAGTGTGTGCCAAGGCCTTTGCCACGAGTATCGTGCGTAACAGTCACGGGGTACTAGGCGGGCGGTGAGGCCCTTCGAAATGGTCCACAGGCCATCAAGCCGCTGGGAGAGTTGGGACACCGTTGTAGGTGTTAGACTGTTCGTACTGCCGTACGAGTTTGGCAGTGCTAGTGCGGATGGTCGAAGCGGTCAGGGGTGTTTGGCGTATCCACATTAGAAATTATGGCGTCCGGAAACAGAGTGAAGGGAGAAGGTGCATGCAGAGGTTCATTTGGGCTCGTCTGAAGAGGTTGACCGAGAGTCCAGATGCTGATGCGGCTTAGTAAATGGTCTCGAGACATCGTTTGCCGGCCGTCATGCAGGGAAGCATATTTCTATACACTCTAAAAGAGATGTACATCAATGCCTCGTCTCCCGCAGACCTTTAATGCCGCACTGATTGGCACGAGAGAGAACATGGCTCGCCAGGGTCGTCCTTGATCAGACGCCTGAACACTTCACCGAGTGAACAATCACAGCGCGATTTGATTCATTGTAGTGTTCGCGTCAGCTTGAGTGCTACACAATTGATGCCATTCAGGGAAATCGACATTAATTGTTTCAACCGAGGACAGGGCAAACGGTCGCGGAGCAGGTCCATTCCGAGATGTGGTCCATGTAGACAATGAACACACGGTGGTAGGAGGCGCGTCACATAGTTATTGTCAGAGTTGTCGGAACGCAACAAACTGGTTACGTAATCGCCAATCAAAACTGTGCCCCCAACGCCACCATTTTATGACTTCGCTCCACTACTGGCACCCTGTTATATATAAGATCAACACCGTCTTGCGCTTAGCATTTCCTTTCGACTTGGATTTTGAGTGCTCCGTATTTTCGAGAATGGTTGCATCCTACCGGCGACTCTCCTCCCTCCAAGCTTTGTATTGAGCAGTATGAGTACTGATACATGAGGACGGCCATCCTTTTATAACACCCTGGGTTGGCTTTGATTAACAGGGAGGGTTGGGCGTGGAAATCGCACTATGCGCTCTCAAACGAACCGAAATTCAAGATTTGCGAGAATTTTCTCGATGGTTCCAGCTTTTGTTGTTCCTTCGCCGCTCTAATCACTGTGTCTGGAAATTCTGGGGGTTTGAAACAACTTGACTAATGTCCACGACAATCGGGGCCCGCGAATATCCCTGGACCAGAAATCGAGTCCCATCCCTGCTGGACTGAGGGCGGTAAAGCCTCAGAGGATCATATGGCACTCGATGACCGTACCAGGCTCGCTGGGAATTGATCGGTTGATAGTTGGTTGGGAGCATGAGTTCATCTCTGCCATTAAGCCACAATGATAAGTGAAAGGAACTATAATCGATTAGTGGGGTTCTCGATGCGATGGGCAAATTGCAAAGCGGGACCCTTTTCCCTGAGTTGCTTGGCGAGAGGTCGTAAAATGGGCGCTTGATCCAGGACTCATCAGACTCGTCATGCGCGTCGGAATGATGCACACAAGTTGTGTCGCCTTCTGCCAAGGGAAGGGTGGCTCGAGTGAATATAGGATCGGGGATGGGATATGAGGGTGTCGGAGGGACATTGGGATTAATAATCCAACAAACAAAGTTTGTCACCCGATAACCTGCAATGCACTGGCATGATTCCGTTGACCAGGTAATGGCCTGGGTCCCATCAAAGGCACCAACATACCGCCCTCCTGGAGAGAAACCAAGCGTCCGACGGTGCGGAATGCTTAATTTCTCATTATCAAATTGAGAGGATGGGGAGAAAGGAGGAGATGCGAGAGGCTGAATAGATGGAACCTCCGAAACAGATATAAGCATCATGTTGTCATACCAAGGGTTGTTGAGATTTCGTGGGACTCGCACGACAAATAATCCATTATCTGAGGCTGTGGTTCCAGCTGGATAGGGACCGGTGGGAAGAGTGCCAAGATTCACAGGGGTCATACCATCGCCAAGGATCATTACATTCCCGTCATTATCCTCAGTGGCGACTCGGTGGCTGCCGTGGACAAATTCAATCCAGGCTGGAAGATTGGCTGGACTGTGCTGCAATCGGCAGATCGTGAGCTGGTGGTCAATATCAGCCACTTCGATAATTCCGCTGCCAAATCCAAGTGCAACATAGCGACCATCGAAGGAGAGTGCAGCACATGTCACAGTGCCATTGCGAACATCGGGTTCATGGAATTCAGCTTCATAATTGATTACCTTATCTCCCCATTCATCAACCTCTTGTAGTTCACTCAACTTTGCCTGGGCCCTAAGCAAATCCTTGCTTAATGGGATGGTGCTACCAGAGAACTCGCCGAAAGTGGAGAAGATCCAGACAGGATCAGTGAGATGGCCATATTGTTTGTAAAGGGGTGATGAGGGTGGGGTGAAAGGAAGCTTTGATCGATAGAGACGCCATGGTGCAGCTGCAGCAGTGGAAGCTAGCTCATCCAAACACCTCAAAAGTTGGATTGAATTGTGATTCTATCAAAAATGACATCAGACAAGCATCGGATGAATAGTTTATACTTACACTGGATTGAAATAACTCATCAGGAAATAGCCCAAACGTCCCGTAATCATTTTGCAGGTGCATGAAAGTCAGGACGTATTGTTGGGTGATGAAGGAATTAAACTCGTTCTGCAATTCATTGGACTCTTGTGAAAAAAGTTGCGAAGGGTCCAAGTGGTCGAGTAAGTGTTTAATAAAATAGGAGAAGCGCCAGCGATGAACTTCCTTTTTCTCCATAAATTCCTTCCATATTCTTTTGCCTCCTAAAGGGGGATTTGTAGGTATTCCAAATGCATCCTGCTCACAATAATTGATGAAGAGTCGAAGGAGCGGCACTCCCATGAAATACCCTTTCACATCATCAATGAAGAATACTTTGTCCTTCTTATCACCAATTGGTTCGCCCACGATAAATTCTTTTGCCGTTGCATGATATAAGGTGACATCCTCTGTGTTCTCTAAGGGAAGATTGACGATGGAGCTGATTGGTTCCAATGTCGCACGGATCTCATCTTCGCCAATGTTGAAAAGCTGTGACATAAAAGAGACGTTCATCGGCTCATGCGCCGCGACAATCACGCCAACCACTAAGTGATACTTCTCAGCTACATCTGGGTGAATTTCAGATGAATCCGGCATATAGGCTTGACGAAGTATCCGCAAGTACTCCTCCTTGAGGTTGGCAGGCAGTTTATGGTGGTTAAGCAAGTCCTTGAACACCAATTGCAGGGTGCGACCATGTCTACTCTGCTGGTAGACATAACGAACACGGATAGATGCCATAATAGGCAACCCACGACAAGCCCAAGCGAAAGCGTCGAGTTCCTCCTCCTCTGGCCTCCATGAATATTTGTCAAAGAGGTGCTGAAGGCCTTCTTCCACCATACAGCGGACTGTTTGGAAAGTTTCTTCCACTACAACCTTGTCCAGATCTTCACATAGTATGACATGACCCTTGGCCCGAGCTTTATCCCAAGCTGAAATGACTCCTGGCTCAGGACGACAACTAACTAGCACAGAAAATATCGGTGGCAGCTCCTGAAAGGCAAGCACTAGTTCCATCAGTGACTCGAGTCTCTCCTGGTCCCCGCACTCATCAAGGCCATCCAGGACGATAACAACACGATCCTTGCCCAAAGACCATATGTCCTTCAAGTCACGCATCGGCTCGATTATCAGAGTATTAATTTGTCGTTGCAGAGGGAAATGCTGAACAGAGTCCAAGGCCGGTCTCCGAAGGTGTTTGACGAGCGAAAATTTAAAGTCCTCGTTAAAGGATGCAAGTTGGCGGGCAAGAGTAGTGGGGAAGAGTTCGATCGAATCCAGGCCCGATCCTGTTTGGTTCTTGTCCCAAAAGTATGATGCCGCCAGAGTGCCCTCTTTCTCAAAAGTGGACGCGACACTCATAGAGATCGCAGTCTTTCCCGTCCCAGGAGACCCCCGTAGCCAGACAAACCGGTTCTCGCCTTCCCTTAGGTGTTTGATTAGGGATTCTTGTATCTTGACGCGTGTGCCTGGAAGACACTCTGATTTGCTCGTCACACAAGTGTGCTCGGCTGGGGCCCGCTTGAGTCTCGATAGCTCAGCTAGAAGTGCCAGTCATTAGGCGGTCTTAATACATGTACATAGATGCATACAATGAATCGATAAACGCTCAGTGCGAAGCAAGGTTAAAGTCGATATCCTTAGCTATGACGGACATGGTTAGCCAGGATTGAATTATTCAAACAAATCTTCAAGCGTGCAAACCTGGAATCGACGAATAGAATCATTTAGGCAACTTTTCATATTCGTTATTTGCTGTGTTATATCAGGCGCTTGAATGGTCCTCTTGACAACATGTTTTTTCTGGACTAATTCAATGTCCTCTACTTGTGTTTGCAACGCACTACGAAGAGAATGAGTGAATGTGAAGGAGAGGAAGACGAGATCCGTACATGCGGAATTCTTGCACTAGGGTCTCTAGCTCAGGAGGAGTTTCTCCAGTCCATTTCTGGAGGGGCCCAACCACTGATTCTTGTGCTTGCTGAATCACGATGCATAGCTGGTTGAGATCCTCAGTGTTGCCACTGACATTCTGTAGTAGGTAGTATGGAAGCGATCAAGATCATCAAGACGATTCACAAACCTCATAAATTTGAATAAATCTCAGAAGCGTGTTTGGGATCTGATCAAGATTGGGGATGGGAGCGAATTTGAGACCAGCGGCCGCAGTTTCAAGAAGTAGTTTGGTGGTGCCGATGATTGTTTTCTTCAAATCGCCATCGGATCTACGAGGCACTGATTCCGCTGGCACCGATGGGACTGACGATCCAGGCTCTTGTTGCGTGTGGACACTCGGGTCATCGTTACCAGTGGCAAGTACGTTTCCCATCACTCGTTGGGAATTGATGTTCACTTCTGCGGGAGGGGACAGAGACGGCCGTGAGTCGTTCGTGGATGTCTGGATGGGAGTAGTTGGCATAGGATGTTTTGATTGGGATGTGCTTGATTGGTTGTGATGACGGGGACTGGGACTTCTCCGGAATAGCCTAAGTAGCTTGTCTCGAGAAGATGTCCGTTGCTCCGTGGTATCATCCTGTAAAGTGCCACCAGGAAGTAGAAAAGCGGGCGCTGTAGTGGCAAGGGCACCAGAACGCAGTCCTACGAGGCTGCCGTGGGCTTTGTTGTTCATTCTCTCATGTGCGGTGGCAGACCCAATGATCTGATTGTTGGAGGCAGGGGGAGTTGAGGCCTGCGACCGACCATCAGCAGGCTCGGAAGGGTGCTGTCGCTTCTTGAACCAGGAGGGAAAGCGGTGAGATTTAGGATCGTTGGACATGGTGTCAGTGTGGCTAGCGATCAGGACGGTGTGCGTCGAAGGAGGCGTTTGGCAGGCAGCTGCTTTCTTATAATATATGTGTCAACTAGACGTAACAGGCAAGGCAACGTGGACTGCGCATGATAAACAGCGTAAAGGTTTAAGCTACTCGGTAGAGGTGGAGTGGATCAAGTCCAAAGGCAACATTGCGCACTTGAATACAGGCCCTAGCCATCTTGTGTAATGATGCACGCACACAACGCTGAGCCCTCCGAGGCGAACGGTGACCATTCGGGAAGCAGAGTATTCATTGAATTGGCTGCTTGATAGCAATAATCGCTCAAGCTTCCTTGCTTGCAAATTGAAACAGGATACAAATATGTGCCTGCCTGACGTCATTCGGGGAAATCGTCCCGGTGGACATAAAGGTGTAGGCTACTCGGTAGAGATGGCGGAGACCAAGTTCAAAGACGACATTGCGCACTCGCATACAGGACCATCACCTCCGTTGCCAATTGTACGCGCACACGTAACGTCGAGCCCTCAGCCTAAGGCGTGCTTCTACTTTCATGGAACACCCAAGAATGGGAGAAGGTAAGGAATTAGTCTAAGGCAATAATGAGCAAGAAAGCTTAGGCGGTTTGTTGGATTGAACCCATACGTTGCTTCAAGTCGTTGGGCCTCCAAACGGATTCACCAGACTCCTTCCCAGTCGCTCACATGATCCGGACATTACGGAACTTCCCATGATACTTCCATGGGCGCCTAATTGTCTTTCGTATTCTTTGCTCATCAACCCTCCGCGGAGTCATGCGATCTGCCAGCCGCTTTGCATTTTATCCCTGCATCCATAATTGAGTCTAAGGGGAGCGGCCCTGCAACATTATTCTCTCCATGCTGTTGTAAACGCGGCGTTCCATATATGGCAACCCGCTTCAGCGGTTCACTCGCAACCCGGATGTAATATAGAAATGAGAAGAAACTGTAACTAACTAAAGAACATACGGTGCTAAAGCACCCATATTTATACTCCTGAATAACATTCCAGGCTCTTCTATGCCCAGCACTTACGCAGGCACCTGCGGATATTCCGGTTCAATCTAATCATGTGACTCGTATTCCAACACATGCCGCAAGTTTCAGTTCCTGAGGACTGACATTCTTTTTTTTTTTTTTTTGGTGGAACCTCAGTAGCTTCCACTGTGTCTGGTGACATGTTGAGGTTTATTGGTAGGGGCGTGCCCTGGTGGATGGGTGGGTCGTTCGTGTTGGGTTGGGTCTATCTAGAGCTGCCACCGCGGGGAAATGCATTTACGCACTGTGGCGTTGCGTGCCATGTGGGGCTCACACTGACCCTGGAGGGTTGTCAGAGACAGGATTATTGTCGGAGTCGGGCAGACTGTCAGAGTCGGAACACTGTCAGGAGGTGGATAGAAGATGGATTGGGTTCTGTCTGAGTTGAGGTCGGAGGTGATGCAGAGGTCTGTTGGAGCGTGCATGCGGATATGCGGGCGGAAATATGCGGCACGTCCGGAAGTGCTGTTCAAGGTTAGCAGAGTGGGATTGTGGCCTCAGCGACTCAGGTGGAGCACTGTGCCCTGAGCTTGACGTTTGGGGGAGATCCTGTATTTACAGACTGACACTCACAGCGGACTTCAAACAAGACTTGCGGGCAGAGCGGACCTGTAGGAGGAGCGTGGACTCCACGAGCACGGACTCAGAGGGGGGGAAGCCCCCTTTGCAGAAGGAGAGACTCAGACCAGACAGGGGGGGTACTCTAGTTGATTTCAGACTGAGGTCCCCGAAAGTATTTACAAAGTATAAGTAGGTAAGGGAAATCAAAAGAGGGTCCGGTCAGTCCGGTGCGGAAATAAGCGGAAATGAGCGGGGACTTGTCAAACTAAACCAAGGACAAGAACCTGGGAAATGGGAAGCAAGGAATGAATAAGGTCAAAGTGGATCAAGTACCAATATTGACAGATTAAATGAATGAATAGGAAAGTGCAATAGCACACGGATCAAATGCCAATATTGGGGTGAACATAATAGGCACTCGGCAGGGAATGAATGTTATGTTGCCGAGTGACAAAAATGGCCAGAGGACAAAAGCAGAGGTCAGCACGCGGCACCGATACAAGTCCGCAAATAAGCGGGGTCAGTGCGGTGCCAACACAAGTCCGCAAACAGATGTTGATCTGCCAGCACTGTCACACAAGGACAGCATGAAGGCCAACAGAGGTACAGAGGGGAGTGGGAGTGTTGACCTGACCAGAGGTGTCAAGGGCAACCAGAAGTGGCCAGAGGGTGCAGAGTGTGTGGAAGCGGGGCATGGCTGTGACCACATAGCGGGAAGCGATGAGTGTGGTTCAGATGGAGACAAGGCAGGCATGACTGTATGCCAGGAGCGCCAAGGGCTCAGGAACTGGAGGTAAGGTCGGAATACCGGCAGGGTCTAGGTTCTGATTATTGGCCAAGTCTCATGCAGTAAGGCAGGGGGCCAGACATGGGGTTGGGGGCTGGTTAGGATGGGTTTCGGGTCGGCGGATTCGCCTATTGGCATTGGTTCACCACTGACGGAGCCCTGGGATTTGTTGGTTGTGACAAGGGTCAGGAATACCCACTAAAACCCTGCTGCTCTTCAGCCAGTCCTCAGGTAGACCCACTTCATTTTGGAGGGTGCCGCTCCAGGTGCCCAGTACAAGCTGTTCCGCTTTTTTGCTGTATCTTTTGGCGTTAGTTAGGAGGATGTCTTGTCTTAGTCTTTCATTTAGGGCTTGTCTTAGAGTAGCAATGGCCATTTTTTTGCTCACAAGGATCTCGCGTTCATGTGTGCTGTTCATGACACGGTTACATCTTAACTTCCAGGTCTGCCAAGCACCTTCTGATATTAAGATTGTAAGGAGGCAGGAGGCGCCGATTCTGGTGTTGCCTCTTCTGTCCTTGAGTTTGGTGAAGGGGGCTGCCATGACATGTGTTGAGTCCATCCTGTTTGGCCAGGTTATGGATCTTCTCGCACATAGCTCCTCGATGGATCTCCATATGTGTGTGCCTTTATTATGGGGGCACTCAAACAGGATGTGGTCCATTGTCTCAAGGTTGTTGCATCTTGTGCACAGTCCGCATGGTTCGTAGCCCTGTATCTTGGCCCAGTAGTGGCCGATTTTATGGGCATTGTGGATTATCTTCCATATGAAGACTCTTATGTTAGGGGGGAGGTCTCTTCTGTTCTTGTGCAGCGATGTCCACATTCTGCTATTTGTGGGCCTCTCCCTGCTTATCGTGTTTAGGGTGTTTCTTATGTGGTCTAGGTTCTCAGCTGTTTTCGTCTTTAGGGTGGTTGTGGGCTTTAGCACTGTGCGTATTATTAATTTGAGGGCTTTTGTTTGGGTAAGGCTCAGTAGTTTGGCGCCATTTGGGCATCTGCTGTGGTTGCTCGTTTCTTCCGGGGCTGGGGTTCCGGGGGCATTGGTGCCTTCTGATGCCAGTCTATCAGCTGCTTTGTTACCTTCTATCCCGCTGTGGCCTTTGATCCATTCTAGGGACGTTACCCTCGGTCTCGCTCTCAGTGAGTTGACCATTGCTTTTATGACTTTCGCGTGGTGGGATAGGGCATAGTTGCTGTCTTCCAGGCTCTGAAGGCTCGGGCCTAGGGTGTTTAAGCACCAGTCAGAGTCGGTTTTGATGTGGAGTCTAGCATTCAGGGGGGCTGATTCGGCGGCAAGTTTAATGGCCAGGATTTCTGCCGTGTTGTTTGACTGGGTGTGGTTAGTGTTCACTGGGCGGCTTGCGTTTCTGGGGTCGTTGGGGCTGAACCATACTCCGTATCCAGCTTTGGCGGTGGATTCTCTGTTGTTGGGGCATGGGCCGTCAGTGAATACTATTACGTCCGTGGGGCTGCCAGTGTGGGCAGGGGTTGCCCTTTGCTCTTCTGACTCAGGCGTCGATTGTCTGAATATCCTGTAGTTTTCTGTTATGTGGATGTCCTCGGGTCTGGGAGGATCGAATATAGTGGCATTGTAACGGGTCTATTGCCTAGACTCGAGACAGAGAAAGGGGGGAGGGTGGTAGTGAATGCGTGTGTGATGGAGGTTCAGTTCTTTGGGTCCTGGGGTGCTAGCGGGTCTGTTAGAGCCTCAACTCAACACTCACCTACGTCTCTCTTGGACGTCAAGGCCAAGGGTTATGAGGAAAGGGGTCTCAGATGTAAGCAAGTAACTCAGGGGAGGCGTTAGAGTCATGGATGGCGTCTTTGCCACTTGGATGCAACTTCTGCTTTCTCTTTCACGGGTCTATTCAATACTAACTTGTTATGTACAAGCTGTTATCTAGTTTATATATGTTGGAAATGGAATGAATGGACTGGGGGAATGTAAACGGGCCATTAGGCAACCGTAAATGATGAATATCCAATTGGGAACAAAGAAACAATAAAAGAAATATGAATGAATGGGGAATATATGACAACGGGTCCGAAATGGGAATTGTGAAGGTTAACTCCGCAACACTTCGCCGCAGCGCCCGCCTATCCTCCCGTCAGCAACCTCCTCGTCTCCAGCTTTCCAACGAGCCCTTATTCGTCCCAATTGGTGCAGTGGTTCTTGAGATGTGGAGAGGGGGTGAAATTGGCGGCGTGGTTGGGCGTGGGAATTTTGCTTGGGGTTGTCGGGAATGATGGGGAAAATAAGGAAAAATATGGAATGAGTGTATGGTGTATTGGATAGTGATAGAATGAACATCGGGAGCATCAGCAGATATGTAGTGGGTGTTTGTGGCCAAATTCCGCAGAATCCGACTTTTTGCGGTACACGGAGTTGTCCCCACAACAGCGTCTTTTTCGTTTGAGAGGGTGTACCTTTTCCCCTTCTTCTTGTCGGTGGGACTGGGTTCTTCTCTCTCTGGGCTTTCGTCGTATGGGTTGTACCTGGTGGATAGGTTGGCGAGGATATTCCCAGCCATTTTGTAGCAGGATTCTGGGTGCTTACAGCCTTTGCTCTGGTAGAGGGCACATTGGGCGCAGCTGCAGTTTCTACTGGATGGGTTGTGGGTTGGGTTCTCCGCTAGGCTAGTCTGGTGGACTAGATCGCCTATGTGGCTGCAGTTGTGGGTGCTTCTGAGGCATTTCACCTGGGTCGTTCTGTCGAGGCTTCTGGCCTTTGGGTCTTTACCCACATGGTGCCAGGTGGGAAAGCCCAGTTTCAGGTTTTTGTTTAGGAGTGGGGAGTCGATTGCTAGCTTGTATTTCGCTGCTGTGTTTAAGATGTTTCTGAGCTCAGTTGTGAGGATTCTGCTGGTATAGCGTTTTTTGAAGAAAGGGCTTTGTATCAGCAGATCCGTTATGCTGAGATCGAATAGTTCTTGTATTCTCTCCTCCTTGGGTAGAGCTGCCATTATGATGGCTTCGGCTGCGAGTGCTGCTGGGGGTTTTCGTTGGGGGTGGCTTAGGATTTGTTTTAGTTTCATTATTCTGATGGCTTCGTTTCTCAGTTTTATGCTTAGGACTTTGCAGCCGCTGGTGTCTACATCTAGGATCATCTGGTTTATTGCTATGGGGGGTGGGGCTTTTGATTGCCATAGGAACTCCCTCGTTATTTTACTTAGGTGTTTCTCTACGGTTTCTGGCATTCCTTGGGCATGGGTTTGGAATTGGGTCATACCCCCGATGGTCATCTGGATTATAAGTCTACGGCCTTCTAGGGTTGGGTGTGCTTTTTGCCATGTTTTGAGTTGGTTCTCGATTTTTGATGTTATTGTGGGCCAGGGGTCGGAGTTTTTGGGGTGGTTGCCACATTGCACTCCGAGGTATCTCATGGTGTCCCCTTCTTTTAGGACCATCATGTCGTCGGGGATTGATTCCTCTGAGGTTGGCTTTAGTTTTCACGTCTCTGTTAGTTGGCTCCTGAATTCTGGCAAGCCTACCGGGATTATTACGGTTTTCTCTTTGTTGAATTTTGCCCCGGACGCTATGCACCATTTTTCCAGTATCCCAAATAGTGTCGACATACTGTCGTTTTTTGAGATAAATACCGCAGCATCATCGGCAAAGAGGGAAAGGATGATCTTTTCGGTGATGTTGGGGGTTTCGATTTTCAGGCCATTCAGTTCTTCTGAGTCTCTTAGGGCTTTCGATAGTGGTTCTATTGCGATGTTAAACAGCAGGCAGGAGAGGGGGTCGCCTTGGCGGACCCCTCTTTTTACTTGGAACTCGCTGCTTGTTTCGCCATTTACTATGGCTACTGTTCTGGCGTCGCTGTAGAGGGCTTTGATCAGGTCTATGGTTTTCTTTGGAATGTTCATTGCTTTCATGGTTTTCCAGAGATAATCGTGTTGGATTTGGTCATATGCTTTCTCTTGGTCTAGCACGATTATTGCGCCATCTTGGCTTATGATCTCGCAGAGGTCTATCTGGTCAAAGATACTTCTGCCTTTGATGAATGCTGCCTGGCATTTGTTGATTAGTCATGGGGCTAGTGGGGCGAGTCTGTTCATTATTGCTGTAGTTATAATTTTGTATTCTGCATTAAGCACAGTAACTGGTCTATAGTTCTCTATTACTCATCTGTCCTTCTTTTTGTAAATTGGGCAGATCCAGCCTTTTAGTATTTCTGGGTCTTGGACGCCCATTTGCTCTATGTTATTTGCGAGGAGTAGGAGCATTTTGACTATGTCAAGTTTCTCTCTGTCGTTGGGTTTCTTGGACATCCATCTGTTGTTCCATTTCTTGAGCAGCTCCATTGGGGTTCCGTTTAGGCTGGGGGCCTTCTCGTTCGGTGATGTCATGACCCGACATATCCGTCACTTCCATCAATGCGTCCTAGTGCCACTTGGCCTGTCCCTCCCGCTATCATCATCATCCATCCACCCACCCGTCCACCCATCACCCTCATCCGCACTTCCTCCCTCGCATGCATACCTTCCAACCTAGGTTGCCCGCTTCATTGTTGTCCACTCGCCAGCCGGACGGCTTGCTAGATGGCCAGATGGCCTTTTCTCTTTTGTCCGCTTGCGGACTATTGTTCCTCCTTTTGTTCCTTGCTTGCCTTTTGTTGACCAAGTTTGCTGATATTAACTATTCGTCCCTTTCTTCATTCATTAATATGGCGCTTGATCCGCCACTCCTTCCGGGCCGGTCTTATTTAGTTACTTGTGTTTAAAATGCGTGTAGGTTACACCGGATGTACCTCAGTTCGTATATCGACTTGGATTCCCCCTCTAGACTCCTCTCCTCATCATAAGGCTTCTGTCTGAAATTGGGACACCAACGTAAGAACGAAGCGCAGCGCTCCACCCGAGTCGCTGAAGCTAAAGTCCCGCCCCTCCGACCTTACGAGCCCAGATGACTTCACACGCCTCGCAGGTCACCCGGATACGCATCTGACACGTTCCTGACAGGTGACTGTTTTAGTGCTGTTAGGATCTCGGTATATTCTAGGGGGGAGTCTAGTGTTGAGGCTTTGTCCGGAGTGAGTTTTGCGGGGTTCAATAGGGTTTCTTCTATGATGTTGTCTCTAATATTCGCTGGGGTATCAAGGTCTCTGTTTTGTATGGAGTTGTAGTGTTCCGCCGCAATCTCCACCATCCTTTCTGAGTTTGTTGTGTATTGGGGGGGGGTGGGTGTTCAGGATTCTCATTTCGGGTATGGTGTCTCTTGGCGTCTTTTCTTTCCCCCAGTGGCACCAGTACTTATTTATGGTTTTGGCTAGGAGGCGCTTGTTGGCTCTTGCTCTTGCTTTGCAGTTTGTGTATCTTGACATTTCTATTTTGGAGATTCTGTCTGTGAGTTCGCTTATCTGGTATTGTATCTTGGGGGTCTGGGTGCGGCTTGCCTGGGCAAGCTTGCTTGTGGCTTTGTCACGTCTTTTCTCTAGTCTTCTTAGGGAGGAGTTTATTTTCCCTGACTTGATTTTCGCCAGTCTCATTGCCAGGGATTTAGTGTCGGCTAGGAAACCTTGGAAGATCGCTTGGGTGTTTCCATCTTCGGTTTGTTGGGAGTGTTCCATCTTCTCAAGAGCCCCTCTGCTGATAGCCTCTGATTCTTTGAGGAACTGGGTGTCGTCTATCAGGAAAGATGGGATAGTGTCACGACCATGCATTCTGACCCAGATGCCGGCCCTTATTCTGTTTCCTTTTGTTTCATTTTGTCACCTGACTCATTCAGTTTCTTACTATATATATATGTATATTACATTATTATAACTTTAGTCTGAATATTGACATGGTTTGTCCCCCTAACAAGGCAGCCCAAGCCACTTCGAAATGTGGGCACTGAGACAGTAGGTGGGCACAGCGCTCTCTTGGAGTCACTGAGGCCGAAGCCCAACCCCGGAGCCTTGTCCCCACCAGTCGTCCCCGTTTGCTGACCCGTACCTAACAGATAGCCCATCTGCCTCGGCCAATTCTGGGTGCGTTTAGGTCATGGAGTTCCATTGTGACCATCTGGTGGTCTGTTGTTGGGAGCCCCGAGCTTTCGATTTCCCAGTGTAGTGTTCTCTTGGTTATTTGGTCTTTTGCGTAGATTCGGTCGATCCTCGAGAGGTGGGTTCCTCCTGCGTGCCCGTATGTGTAGTTTCTTTCTGGGGGGGGGGGGGGGTTTGCATGTCTCCACCCATCCATTAGTGCTTTTTCTATTTTCAGGTTGCGGAACGCTTCTACGGCTGCTGGGGCGTCGTTGTGGGGGGGGTAGCGGTCCGCCGCATCTTCCACCATGTTTATGTCTCCCAGTAGTATGTCTATGTCCACGTTTTCAAGCTTATTACTTAGGGTTTCCCAGAATTCACGGTTCTCGTGTCCGGATGCCGATATGTTTGGGGCGTAGATTGCTAGGAGGATTATGGTCATGTTGGCAGGCCATTCTACCATGGTTAGCAGGGCTCGGCTTGGGATTATTTCGGTTGTGTCTGCTAGGTCCTTTTTTATTATATTTTTGTTCACGATGATTGATATTCCCTTTGAGCAGGTATGAGTTGGGTCAAATGAGTGGATGATGTGGAATTGTTTGTCGTATTGGTCGTTTAGGTCTTTGCATTGGGGGGGGTCTGTATGGGTTTCTGATAGACATAGTACGGCCATTTTATTTTTTTTCATGTTATTTAGGAGGATATCCCATTTGTGTTTGGTGTTTGGGCTGTTTGCTCCTTTTATGTTCAGAGCTCCTATTTTTAGGTGGCCACTGGGTAGGGGGTCTGTGTGTCCTCCTCTGAGTCTTAGGGGCTGTCTCTTTGGTATAGCTTGGGTGTTGTTGCGTGGGGTTGGGGCTTTCTTTTCGGGTTCGTGGGTTCTTTTTGTGTTTTTCCTTTTTTCCTTATGAGCCACGGCTCACATGTTACTCGCCTCCATGCCCACCATGGCCAAGGCTCGGGGGTGAGGCTGGATTGCAGTTGCAACATCCCTACCTCCTTGCATGAGTGGGGAAGGGCCTTGTTTTTTTGGGCTGGTATGCTGGCCAGCACTACCAGGTGGTTTCGGCTTCGCCACATGTCCCATGGGTAGTGATTGGGGTTTCCACGGGGCCAGGTCTGTCTTTATGTTAGTTTGTATATTCATTTGGTTGTGGTCAGTTTTAAACTTGACCAGGTTTATGGTGATAGTTCCTGGCCCTTTGGGGCACAGGTCATCGCAGACGATAGTGGATGAATTTTTAGGTAGACATGCGTTCTATTTACATCTACGTGAATTCTCTACCTCTGCCTCTAGTGAAGTGTGGTCCTCTGTGGGGGCGATGTGAGTTTTCGGTGGTTTTGTTGGGGTGGTGTCCTTCAATGGGGTGAGGGCAGGTGGCTGCTGTTGGCAGGTTCGTGTTCGTGTCCGATTTTTCCTGGGCTTTTGGTGGGAATAGGTCGGGCCAGCATGGGAGGGTGGTAAGGGGGCACTGTAGGGTGGTGTGGTCTCTACCCTTGCAGCATTTGCACGGGGCTGGGGGGTTATGTAGGTCTCCTGTGCTGGTGGATGGGTGGAACCATTCCGTGGCTTCGGCTGTGTTTACCCATTTTTGGTGTTTTTCGGTGTCAGATGGGTGTGGGCTCTTTGCGAGGAAGATCCAGTGGATGGTGGTCGTAGTTCCTCTAGTCATGTTGATGGGTTCTACTCTAGCGGAGTTGACGATTTCCAGGTGTTCGTTGCTGTCTGGTACCGCACACAGGAGGTAGTGACCTATCACTGAGTTAGGGAGGGAGAGGGTTTCCTTCAGGCACTGGAGGACTTTTGTCTTCTGTTTTTCTCCTGCCACGATGGCCCAGTTTCCAAGCCACTCCGACGTGAAGGGGGTTGCGGGGTAGGCAGCGAAGCTAATTTTTTTTGAGAGCCAGAATTGATGGAATAGGAAGGTTGCGGCGTCCAGTGCTTGGAGGCCTGCCACCATAATCCCCAAGGGTGTGGTTCATAGCCATTCGTGTCGCCCACTCTTGCTGCTGGGATTACGTCGAGGGTCGGTCCCAAGGCAGGGAAAGCTTGTTCGATGAAGATTTCGACTTTGGTCCTGGCTTCCTGCATTTTGGGGATGGTGTATGACATGTAGAGTGGTACGATGATTACAGCATGGTCGTCGGCGTTGTTCCAGGCTTGTTGGCCCCTTTCTGAGACGTTTGTGCATAGGAGGGCACTAGTCATGCCTCGTAATTTGTAGGTGAAGTTGGGTGGTAGTGGTAGGACATTGTAGTCGATTTGCGAGTCGTATGGGGTGCAGATAGGTCCGGGGGTCGGTGTGATTGTAGCTCTAGTGGCGGTTACTGCGGGTGTTTTGTTGGGTGCTGTGGGGTCAAGTTGGGATGCGGTGGGTGACTTATCCCAGTTTTGGGGCCAGGTAGCTGGTGGGGATGGGGTCGCGTTAACTAGGACTCTTTGGCCTGTGTCACTGTCATTCTCGCTTGTCATCTTTGGTTCCTTTCTTGGGGGGGCAAGGCATTCGGATGTGTTGGAGCTTCCCCTGTCACATTTGTGTCCTGCTAGGTTGTAGGTGTTGGGCGGTCAGTTTCTTGGTTTCCCATTGATATTCTGGCTTACTGTGTGGTTTGTTTTGGGGGTTGGTTCTGTGCTGCATGTCATGTCTCGGGGCTTTCCTCGGGGGACACTGTAGCTGTGCAGTTGTGTGTGGTTGATATTATGGTGTTCTTTATAGTTGATTGATTGATTGATTGATTGATTTTTTATTTTTTATCTTTATTTTTGTTTTTTATTTTGTCTTATTTTATTTTATCCTTTTTTCTCGTGTGGGGGGTTTTAGTTCAGAGTTGCTCTTGGTTTGCTGGGCTGCCAGGAGGTGTCACTGGGCCTCAACCCTCTCGGGGCTCTGAGAGCCTGCAGGCACAGGGCCCACCCATGTGCGGTGGGGGTAGAGCCGAGGCTCTGGTGTTTTTTTGATCACCTGAGTGTACCCCTCTCCTTTTTCCGCAGTCCCTTTGGTTGTTTGTCCCTTCTTGGCAGTTTTCAGTTTACCTAGTTTAACGACTTTTGTGGTCACTGGAATGTGTTTTCACCTGGTCTAGGCTGTGCTGTGCAGGTTGCTGCAATGCAGCACAGGCATTCTAGTAAGAGAAGGTAGGTCATTTTCTCCAATTTTATGTTTGTAGTTCGAGACCAGAGCCCTATGTAAGAAAACCAGACGAACAACATAAGCATGGAAACGGAAACGAATGCGAACGAGCCCATGGGTCTCGTGTCAAACCAAATGTGTCAAATGCCGAGGACTGACATTCAATATATTCGATCTATATCAAAGACGACGATCCTCAGATAGAACGTCTGTACACTGTCAGGGTTCAGCACCCTGCCCTAGGGTGCCCCAGACTCCCCAACCAATCCCTTCCTTCCATTCCTTCATTGTTGCCTTGTTGTTGCCTTTCTGTGTTGTGTATCCGCGCACATGGGATAGCATGGGAACTTTCTGAGCGAGCAGCTCGCCCAGAATGTTCCCATGGGTCACAGCCACAGTTCTGGGCGAGCAACTCGCCCAGAACGTTCCCACGCTTACTGGGCACTGCCACCTGGATGTTCCCTCCGGGTCACACTACACAACTCTAGGAGCTGTATAGTTGTGGGCGTGTGACCCATTCCTTTATATAGCAACCATGCGGGGAGATGAGACCTTTACCCTTCTTCTCATCTCATACCCTGCATAGGCAAGTGTATATATTATCTTTCCTTTTACTATACATCTCATACCCCACATAGTGTGAGGACAGGTTAGATGGGGGATGAGGTCAGGGAGCCTCCGAGTCCGAGGCCGGGCCCTGACATACACCCCATTATCTGGGGTAGAAAAGAAAGGTAAAATGGTTTTCTGGATTAAGCGGTTGCATTCCAAAAAGGTTGGCGATACCGTCAAGATTCACGGCCCAGTCCCCACCTTGACTTTGACGAAAAGAAATGGAGAATGACTGTGGTGGAAGTGTCATCGTAGGCAGTTAAGCGCCTTTTCTCATCGACAGTTGATGTCTGAGGCTGGGTCATGTTGTGAATTTTCCTGCTGCGTAGATCTCCGGTGGTTCTTCCAGCTGCTTCGATCGCCTCTTTAATCTGCAGCGATGTTGTCGAATACTCAACCATTTCCAAGGCCTAGTGTCATGCACATAGTGAGCTGGTGCATGCGTAGGTTTAGGCCATTTGTATTGTCGTACGAGTTTGGCAATGCAGCGCCGGTGGCTGGTGTTGAAATCTTGGTTTTCTTGGGAGTTATAGTGCACTGTGGCCAACTCACAATGTGATGTTGAGCTAGCAGCACTATATTTCCTTTCTTGGTATTCCTGCTACCAAAGTCAGTGCGCCATTGAGGCGACTGCTTATAAAAGCAGTGAAGAATTTTTCACTTTCATCTCCCTCAGTTCAACAACAATTGACTGAGGTGAGACTACGCTTTTACCACATGTTTGTGTTGTCACTCATGTATCTTCATATGCCCTAGTGTAAAACGCTAGGTAATTAGTTCTAATCTATAAGTTCAACAACGATTGACTGAGCATAAATCGCTAACATCCTAATAGGTTATGAGCCTAGTTCACTCAGAACTCATCCATGTCGCAGACTACCCCCTCCACTTCTCAGCCAGCCCCTGCCCCCACCACTACAGACAATGCCCATTTCCCCATAACTATTCTAGACGCCAATGGTAAAACTTACTCCAACTGGGCATCAAGGATGCGCGGTGTCTTGAAGATAAACTGGATCTGGGATGTCGTAGAAGATGTGTCAAAAGGCGGCACTGAAAGGCCCCCGGACACTGATCCGACCTTAGCTGACTGGCTTGACAAAGATGAGAGAGCGTTCACCTACTTGAGGTGCTATGTTAGCGACTCCTGCTTGTCCATGGTGAGGAACAAACCTACTGCACATGCTGCCTGGAAAGCCCTCTCTGACCGATTTGTCGGAAAGGATGAACAAGACATGCACATGCTTCACTCTTCCCTCTTCCAATTTCACTTTGACGACTCTAAACCACTGGGGTCCCCAATTCCAAGAAGTGGAAGACACACGCCTCAAGGTCACCTCCTTAGGTCTCGAAATTGGAGACAAAAGCTACCTCTCTGCCCTCATCTCCGCCACCCCCGAATCCTACCACACCATCAAAAGCGTTGCCCTCATGCAAATGAAGAGGAACAACATCGATTCTGAAGGGTATATCGATTACGTCCTTTCGGAAGAGAAACTCCGTAATTCTGACCCAAAGACTATTGCCATGTTTGCTAACTCTGGCAAATCCAAACACCGCAATGCAGGGAAGTCCAGTGGCTCCAAGTCTGACACCACCACCCCTAAATCGGTAGTCCGCTGCACTAACCCTAAATGCGGCAACTTGGGACATACGTTCGAACAATGTTGGTCGGAAGGTGGTGGGTCCGAGGGAAAGAAACCAAGGAGGCAGGGGAAACAAGGTCAGAGCTCAGGCGCTCCGAAAGAATCCGCGAAGACGGCGATAACATTTGTGGATGAGGAGAAAGCCTTGGTAACTGAAACAACGGAGGAACATCAAAAAGGTGTGTTTGTAGCAAACACACTCAACTCGCTAAATGCGGGGATTACTCCTGATCATCATGCTCGAACTGAGTGGGTGATTGACTCTGGTGCCACTTCTCACCTGTGTCGCAATCGCGACTGGTTTATATCCTATCACCCTCTTGATGTCCCTAAAAAGGTCGTTTTGGGAGATAAGGATGTGATTTTAGCGCCGGGGATTGGACAGATAAGAGTATGACATCGGGAACTCACAGGAAACCCTCATAATCCATAACGTCCTCTACTGCCCCAAAATTTCACACAACCTCCTTTCCGTTCTCCAACTAAACCAATCGGGTGCAGGTGCAGACTTCTGGGACCAAAAATGTCGAATTTTCGACTCCTCCAAGAAACTTGTCACTGTCGTGCCTGTGGAAAAGGGCCTCTACCGATGGCCAGTGAGAATCCCCTCCTTATCCACAGCCTTCATCACTTACCCCTATACCAACAACACTAACGTCGCATGCACCATCACCGCTACTGCATCCCTCAACATCTGGCATGCCCGATTGGGGCACATCGCAAAAGATTCGATCTTGAGGATGATGCAGAGTGGAATGGTTAAGGGAATGGATGTTATAGGAGCAAACGACGCTGATCGATCAACTTACTGTCCTGAATGTGAAGCCGCATCTCATCACCGAAACCCCATTCCTTCTGAAACACAAACCCACTCCGACCAAGTACTTGGTCGTGTATTCTCTGATGTTTGCGAACTGCAAACAGTATCGAGTGAAGGCTACAAATACTTCATTACTTTCGTCGATGACTTCAGTCAGTACCTCACCGTATATCCAATGAAGAACAAATCCGATGCACTCAATAAGTTCAAAGAATTCCTTGCAGAAGCCGAACGTCAAACTGGGAATAAGTTAAAGATTCTCAGGACAGATGGCGGTGGCGAGTACTTCTCTTCCGATTTCTCCAACTATCTCAAATCCCTCAGCATCCTTCACGAAAAGACCAACCCTCAAACGCCTCAGGAAAACGGTGTAGCGGAAAGAGTCAACAGAACCCTTGTGTCAATGAGTGTCGCGATGCTGAAAAGCGTCGAATCCAAAATTGGACGTACCTCTTGGCCATACGCTATCCAACATGCCACGTTCGTAAAGAACGTTTCTCCTCATGCAGCGCTCCCCAACGACATCTCCCCCCACAAAAGGTACACAGGCAACAAGCCAAATGTATTGATGCTATGTACCTTCGGGTGCAATGCAACCCTCCATATCCATCACGACCTCTGACACAAACTTGACAATTGCTCTAAACCCGGCATCCACCTTGGATTAGCTCGGGGCAAGAAGGCATTTCTTATTTGGGATCCAAAGGCTCGAAAGTTGCACGAGTCGAGAGATGTCCATTTCTTTGAGAGCGACAAGGAGAACTTGGAACGCGTAACAATCGAGGTCAAGTCTCACAACTCCCCGACACATGTAATCGTTCCAGCGGATGAAGATGGAGAGTCGGGAGAAAGAGATGATGATGATGGAGATCTAGAAGAAGGAGAGGAAGATAATGGAGGGACGTCGGAAGTAGGAGAAGCAGAGAATGAAAACTCACCCCTGCTCCAACTTGAACCTGTAGTCCAGGACTCCCTACCCTGCCACTCAACCAGAATCTGCCACGCGCCCATTCCAGACGACGACCCCCGATATGAGAGATCTTCTTATAATCGGACTCAACCTTCCACTGATTCAGTGAATGTCGCTTGGGCGATGACAGCGAGCATCAAAATACCACGAACGTACAATGAGGCGATGGATTGTCCTGATGCGGACTCATGGTTAGGGGCGTGTACCGATGAATTAAATGCGCTAAAGGAAACAGGTACTTACCTTCCTGTGCGCAGAGACAAAGTTGATCCCCACAACGTCGTCGGGAGTAAGTGGGTGTTTGCTTTGAAGAAAGGGGCCGATGGTGAAATAGAACAGTATAAGGCGAGAATAGTGGCAAAGGGATTTAGCCAAATCTACGCGGTAGACTATGAGGAGACGTTTGCACCTGTGGTCAAATGGTCGTCGATCCAAATCCTCCTCATGTTAGGTGCCCGTCTCGATCTTGAAATACATCAAATGGATGTGAAGACCACGTTCCTCAATGGGGAATTGGAACATGAGATTTTTATGCAGCCGCCTCCTGGCTCAGCAGACTATGGGAGGAGAGACATCGTATGGAAATTGGAGAAGAGTCTGTACGGCCTTAAACAGGCCTCTCGAGCGTGGTACAAGAAGGCCAAAGTCGAACTGAACAAACTCGGCTTCTCCCGCTCGAATTCAGATCACGCCGTTTTCATTCTTTCCCAACGCGCTCATTTTTGCATCATCGCTCTTTATGTCGATGACTTAATGATCCTTTCCAACCACCTTCCCCTTCTTCGAAAGAAGAAGAAGCAGCTAATGTCCACATTTAAGATGAAGGACTTGGGGGAAATTCATTGGTTCCTTGGACTGGAAATCATGCACGAGTGCCAAAGGCGCTTAATTTTTGTCTCTCAATCTCGCTACATATCCGAGGTTGTCGATCGCTTTGGATTTAGCACCTCTCGTACAGTCTCGACTCCTATGATGCCGAATCTCAAACTCACTCGCCACGAAACCTCTGACCCTGACATCAACACTTGCGAATACCAATCCCGAATTGGTTTGGTAATGTACGTGATGCTAGGAACTCAACCAGACATCAGCTTTGCCATCACCATACTCAGCCAATATTCTTCCAATCCAGGAGAAGGGCATTGGGCCGCTATCAATCGTCTACTACACTACCTCAATGCTACGAAACATTTCAAACTGGTCTATGACGGTAATTTGAAGTCTAATGACAAGACTGGCTATTCCGATTCGGATTGGGCTGGAGATCCAAGAGATTCTTGATCTATTTCTGGATTCGTTTTTACCATGGCTGGAGCAGTGGTAAGCTGGAGTTCAAAGAAACAGATGTCGGTGGCGCTCTCGAGTACCGAAGGCGAGTATATGGCTGTTACCCATGCAACTAAAGAAGTGCTCTGGATTCAACAGTTTCTACGTGACCTTAACTTCCCTCCTTCCGACCCAACCACCCTCCTTGTCGACAATCAAGGCGCCATCACGCTTGCCACCAATCCCGCATTTCACGCACAAACAAAGCATATTGGCATCCGACATCACTTTATTCGCGATCAAGTAGAAGATCACATGATTTCTTTACAATACATCCCTACTGATGATCAAGTAGCCGACGTATTGACGAAGGCTCTCGCATATGCCAAACATTCGAAGTTCAGAACAGCGATGGGACTGTGTGAGTAGCCACATCGAGTGGGTGTGTTGAAATCTTGGTTTTCTTGGGAGTTATAGTGCACTGTGGCCAACTCACAATGTGATGTTGAGCTAGCAGCGCTATATTTCCTTTCTTGGTATTCCTGCTACCAAAGTCAGTGCACCATTGAGGCGACTGCTTATAAAAGCAGTGAAGAATTTTTCACTTTCGTCTCCCTCAGTTCAACAACGATTGACTGAGGTGAGACTACGCTTTTACCACATGTTTGTGTTGTCACTCATGTATCTTCATATGCCCTAGCGTAAAACGCTAGGTAATTAGTTCTAATCTATAAGTTCAACAACGATTGACTGAGCGTAAAACGCTAGCGTAAATCGCTAACATCCTAATAGCTGGGGCGGGGTGCCCGGAGGGGTGCGGGAGGCGTGTTGAGGATAGACTCAATGTGGCTAATAGCTTAGTAATAAGTGGTCTCAGGACGTCATGCCCCCCTGGCCAGCCTCATATATCGTCTGGGCCTTCAAAAATCCCCATATCCTCGCTCCGATGAGCGAGCAGGTCTTTCAGTGTCCAGACATAGAACTGCGAACCAACGATACTTGGAGGTTGGGGGTAATGAAATAGGAGCTATCGCGCGTAACTCAGTCTCGAAATAGAGAACTCGTATTAAGATGTTTACCTATCGCGCGTAACTATAACATGAAAATACAATGAGTTATGCGCAAACACAGATAGGAAAGAAATGGTATCACCTCAGTCTCGAAATAGAGAACTGAGGGAGGGAGAAAAATTACGGCGTCCAGCGTAACTTATACGACTGGAGCCAATATCGCTTAAAGCGATTGTCTGTGACAACTAGCGATATAAGACAAAGTAAATTGGGAGCGCGTGGTACCGCGACTCTGAAACAAAAAGGTATAGTCGTTGTTAGTCACGACGATATTAAGTTAAAATAAAGACTCCCCAATCCACGCTGCAGCTCGGCTGTTGTCGATGAGCGTTGATATTCCAACAGGGGGACAGTAAAGCGTCTAAACCCGACGATGGAGATGGCTTGAATCTGCTTCATGTCAGGAGGGCTCTAGTGCCGGAACGCTCCACTAAATTACGGTCAATTATGGGGTTACGTATATATACAAGGTAAGCCACCTGCGCCACACGATAATCTCACCACTGTCTTCCGACGTCCCCTTTTGGCAGTGGCATTAATTTATCAGGTTGTACCATTGGCGCTATATTAATGTTAGCGAACGCAAAGTGGAAACTGGGCAGGCGGAATTAGCTAAGACATGACCAAGTCGATCCGTAGCCGAGCGCAGCTATATACTTCTCTTCCACTTATTATGATGAACTCTGCTGTGTCGAATCGTATCAAACGGCTACCCCTTGATATCGCGTCGTGCTTAGCCTAAACCAGGTACACGGTATATATACAGCACGGGTCTGTGTCTCCATGCGTCTAGGTCCTACTTATTTGATACACAACTTGTGCTACTATTCATCGAACGACGATGTGACCTAGACCCACAGATCATTCGCTACCTTGATCAGAAGACCCTTCAGCTGCGACTGATTGTTTTCTCCTGCCAAAAGTTGGGGGTCCTGACCCTATGTACCCGGCCGGTACCGGTCCCCGGCTATCATAATCGGGGAGTTAGTGGTGATCTCGATCTACGTGAGTTACCATAACACTTGTACTGATTTGAAATGGATCGGACGAAGCGGCGTGCTACTTAACGCTTGTGCGCGCGGTTCTACAATGAATCGAAGTAGCGAGGGAGGCTTGCGGCCAAGGCAAGCGTGACCCTGTGTACAACCGATGTAAATCCATGAATTACTGTTATCTCCTTCAGCGGCTCGGATGTGTGTGCATCCCATAAGCTGAGCATGTACTATAAGCGTGCAATACTTTCTTCAATCTTTATTCGAGAGGCTGTACGGTCTTCCCCTTATCCACAGTTTTGGTGCTACATCTTCCTGTACTTCCGCACGATACCAGAGACCCCTTGCCACCAACAACATAGCTTACATAACGTTACAGGTATATACGCTTCGGAGACTGTCCACAATTCTAAATAGCGTTGCAGCGCAAAAGTCACCAACCTTATCGCCAGGAGGGTGTCGAGTAAGTAATAACGAGCACACTGGCAAATGCTAAACAACTTGGCTAATATCTACGACAATTGGGGTCCGTAACTTTCTCTGTACTAGAAATCGAGTTCCATCCCTGCTGGACTGAGGGCGGTAGGGCTCCAGATGATCATTTGGCACTCGATGACCGTACCAAGCATCCTGAAGATCATTAATCGATCCATATGCCCGTGGGAGCACGAGTTCTAGTCTGCCATTGAGCCACACTGATGCTTGGTTATCGATTAGTGGGGTTCTCGTAGCGGCAGGGTCAAGGCAAACCTCTCTGCTTGGCGAGAGGTCGTAAAATGGACGCTTGATCCAGGACTCATCAGAGTCATGCCCCACATCCGCGTCGGAATGATGGGCACGAGCTGTGGAGCCTTCTGCCAAGGGAAGAGTGGCTTGAGTGAATATAGGATCAGGGATGAGATATGAGCATGTCGGAGGGACGTTAGGATTAATAATCCAATACTCGAAGTTTGTCACCCGATAACCTGCAATGCACTGACATGATTCCGTTGACCAGGTAACGGCCCAGGTCCCATCAAATGCACCAACATAATGTGCTCCTGGAGAGAAACCAAGCGTCCGGCGGTGAGGAATAGCTAACCTAGAGGATTGAGAGGATGGGGAGAAAGGAGGCGAGGCAAGGTGCTGAATAGATGGATCCCCAGAAACAGATATGAGCGTCATGTTGTCATACCAAGGGTTATCAAGACTTCGTTGGACTCGCACGACAAACAATCCATTATTTGAGGCTGTGGTTCCAGCTGGATAGTGGGAAAGGATGCCAAGGTTCACAGGGGTCATACCATCGGCGAGGATCATTATTTTACGTACGACATCTTCAGTGGCGACTCGGTGGCTGCCATGGACAAATTCGATCCAGGCTGGGGGGATGGCTGGATTGCGCTGCAATTGGCAGATCGTGCGCTGGTGGTCGATATCGGCCACTTCGATAATTCCATTGTCAAATCCGAGTGCAATATAGCAACCATCAAGGGAGAGTGCAGCACACGTCACAAAAATTTTGCGAACATGGATGTTAAGCTTATAATCGATCATGCTCTCATCCAATTTGAGGGTCTCCTCATCTGCTTTGTTAGTCTCCTCACCTGCTGTGTCAGTCTCCTCGTCTGCCTCCTCACTCTCCTCATCCGCTCCATTGATTTCCTTGTCTGATTCGTTGATCCCTTCTTGTTCATTCAACTTTGCTGGAATGACCCCGTGAGCCCTAAGCAAATCCTCGCTTAATGGAATGGTGCCACCAGAGAACTCGCCAAAAGCGGAGAAGATCCGGACAGGATCAGCAAGATGGCCATATTGTTTGTAAACGGAGGGTGGGGCGAAATGAAGCTTTGATCGATAGAGTTCCCATGGTTCATAAGCGGCAATGGAAGCTAGCTCGTCTAAACCTCTCAGAAGTTGGGTTGAATTGTGATTCTATCAAAATGACATCAGACAAGCATTGGATGAATAGTTTGTACTTACATCGAATTGAAGTAATTCGTCAGGAAATAAAGTACCTTCCTCATAATGTTTGAACATAAAGAGTTGCAGGTGCATGAAAGTCAAGATGTATTTTTGCGTGATGAAGGAATTAAACTCGTTCTGCAATTCATTGGACTCTTGTGAAAAAAGTTGCGAAGGGTCCAAGTGCTTGAGCAAGTGTTTAATAACATAGGAGAAGCGCCACCAATATTCCTCCTTTTTCACCATAAATTCCTTCCATATTCCTTTAGCTCCTAAAGGGGGTTTAGGTATTCCGAACCCATCCTGCTCACAATAATTGTTGAAGGGTCGAAGGAGCAGCAATCCCATGAAGTACCCTTTCACGTCATCAATGAAGAATACTTTGTCCTTCTCATCACCAATTGGTTCCCCCGTGATGAATTCTTTTGCCGTTGCATGATATAAGGTGACATCCTCTGCATTACTTAAGGGAAGATTGACGATGGAGCTGATTGGTTCCAATGTCGCACGGATCTCGTCTTCGCCAATGTTGAAAAGCTGTGACATAAAAGAGACGCTCATCGGCTCATGCGCCGCAACAATCGCACCCACCACTAAGCGATACTTCTCGGCTACATCTGGGTGAATACCAGATGAATTCGGCATGTAGGCTTGTCGAAGAATTCGCAAGTACTCCCAGTCGAGGTTGGCAGGTGCATCGGTGAGGTTTAGCAACTCCCGGAACACCGACTGTAAGGTCCGGCCACGCCATGTCTGCAGGACAACATCGCGAACCCGGAGAGATGCCATAACGGGTAACCCCTGACAAGCCCGAGCAAAAGCGTCGAGTTCATCCTTGTCTGGTTTCCACGAATATTTGTCAAAGAGGTGCTGAAGGCCTTCTTCCACCATACGATGGACCGTCTGGAAAGCTTCTTCCACTACAACTTGAGCCTTGTCCAAATCTTCACATAGTATGACATGACCCCTTGCCCGAGCTTTATCCCAAGCTGAAATGACCCCTGGCTCAGGACGACAACTAACGAGCACAGAAAATATCGGTGGCAGCTCCTGAAAGGCAATAACCAGTTCCAATAGGGACCCGAGTCTCTCCCGATCTCCGCATTCATCAAGGCCATCCAGGACGATAACGACGCGATCCTTGCTCGAAGACCAGATGTCCTTCAAGTCACGCATCGGGTCGATTATCAGAGTATTGATTTGTCGTTGCAGAGGGAAATGCTGAACAGAGTCCAAGGCCGGTTTCCGAAGGTGATTGAGGAGCGAAAATTTAAAGTCCTCGTTGAAGGATGCAAGTTGGCGGGCAAGAGTAGTGGGGAAGAGTTCGATAGAATCCAAGCCCAACCCTGTCCGGTTCTTATCCCAAAAGTATGATGCCGCTAGAATGCCCTCTTTCTCAAGAGTGGACGCGACACTCATAGAGATCGCAGTCTTTCCCGTCCCAGGGGATCCCCGTAGCCAAACAAACCGGTTCCCGGCTTCCCTTAGGTGCTTGATTAGGGATTCTTGTATCTTGACGCGTGTGCCTGGAAGACACTCTGATTTGCTCGTCACACAAGTGTGCTCGGCTGGTGCCCGCTTGAGTCTCGATAGCTCAGCTAGAAGTATTGGGGGTGATTAGGCAGCCTTGATGCATGTACATAGACGCATACAATGAACCGATAAACGCTCGGTGCGAAGCAGGGTTAAAGTCGATATCCTAAGCTATGGCAGACATGGACAGTCAGGTTTGACTCATTCAAGCAATCTTGATGCAAACCTGGAGTCGATGAATAGCATCATCCAAGCACCTTTTCATACTGGTTATTTGTCGTGCTATCTCGCGCACTAGAATGGCCCTCTTGACAATGCTTTTTTTCTGGACCGCTTTAATGTCTTCCACCTGTTTCTCCAAAGCCCTGCAAAGGAAATGAGTGAATGCGAACAAGAGAGAGATGAGCACGTACACGCGAATTTCTTGTACTAGGCTGTCAAGCTCGGGCGGGACTTCTCCAGTCCACTTATGGAGGAGCTCGAGCACCGAGTTTTGCGCTTGCTCGATCACGACGCACAACTGCTTGAGATCCTCGGCATTGCCTTTGACATCCTACATTCAACATACGTGAGGAAATTACGCCCAACATCACCAAGACGACTCACAGACCTCATAGATGCTGATCCACGTAAGAAGCGTGTTCGGGATCTGGTCAAGATTCTTGATGGGGGAGAACTTGAGAGTAGTGACTGCGGTTTGCAGAAGGAGTTTGGTGCCAGCGATGATCGTTTTTTTTCGATCGGAGCTACGAGGTGTGGATCCCGCCGGGACCGATGAAGTAGCCGGGACTGATGCCCCAGGTTCTCGATGCGTGCGGACGCTGGCGTTGTGAATGGAGCGTGTGCTGGGCATTACCTGTGGGCCATCAATGCCCATTTCAGTGGAAGGCGGACGTGGGGGTGGAGTGAGAATAGGATGGTTGGGATGGGGAGTGTCTGGCTGGTCGGAACGATTGCGACGGGAGGGGTCTCTCCGCAATAACTTGGACACGCGATAGGCAAAAGGCGCCCGCCGCTTCAGACCCCGAGGGGGGCTGCTAGGAGGTGATGGAGTAGGCGCTCTGGCAGGGATCTGAGGGTTGGGAATAGAGGGACCAGGGGACGGGGCCTGCGGCGAACCATCAGGAAGTTCAGGAGCGCGCTGTGACTTCTTGAACTGCGAGCGGGGTTTACGGTTTCTGGGCATGGTGTCGCAAGCGACCACAAAGGGGCACGTGTTTGGTGGTACGTACTTAACGGGTAAGACAGCGTTGACCGCGCGGCAAGTAATGAATTGGTTTCTTGATACGGTCAGTAGGTCTTGTCTTTTATTGCTCGGGATTCAATGTGCACGTACGTGCCCGCCAGCTGCCCACCACGATGAAATGGCTCCGATGGACGGCTTAGAGGCTGAATGGAGTGGACCATGTCACCTTAAAGACGACATTAATATTGTCACATTGCGCAACTGGCACAAAGATATTTCTCACCGATTGTGTAGAAATGGGTACACGCAATCTCGACCTTAACATCGGCATGGGTAAACAACGGGTCGGTGGTAGAAGCTGCTGAAGACATGTTGCAGATGGGTGTGGTGTGCGTAAACACAAGCCAAGAACAGCACCTGTGCGCCAATTGCTAATGCGCAAAAGTGACATCCTCTGCAGTGGTGGTTTCTAGAACTTGCGATACCGCCGCAATGCGGTAGCTGTGCGAGACACACCTGATCATCACGCTTCTAGGCTGGCACCCTTATCTCTATGGATGAAATCTAAATATTAAGATAAAACTGCTCCAATACTACGTATATAAACTTCGAAGCGTTGAAGAGTCGAGTTAGGTAGGACTCCGGCCTCTATGACTTCGTAATACCAGATAGAGGGCTGAGTGAGGTGTGTTTATGAATCTTCAAGCGGTAAACCACATTGGAAGAGCGAGCAAATACTGGTATGAGTGAAATAGGTTGCCCAATCACCGACCCCAAGAATGGAGTGGGTGTGCCATCGTCAGCCGCGAGAACACCAGCGTTTGAACTCCTGATACAGAAATTGCGCTGAATAGAGGCGGTGCCAAGACCGGCTGGACTGCCAAAAGCTGCAGGTGTGGCGTGAAGGAGGGATGTCAGAAGGAACTTGGCAAATTGGAATGACATCGAGACAACGAGGTTCCGCATGGAGTGCTCTCCTAACAGGAAGACTCTTTCCACCGTCCATTGATCCGCTGGGTGGAAGAGTAGTGTTTTCCCAATGCGGAGGGAGGGCGCCTGCTTGTCCCATCCGGCAAGGCTGTAGCCACTGGGGTCCTATTTAATGCAGAGGTTACATTGGGAATGATAGGATACTAATGGCGCATCATCAGTGGCGCCGGGACGCTTAAATGAGTGGCCGTCATCAAGAACGGGTTCGACAACCGGTGAGTTTACGTATACTAGACGTCACAAGCCACCTGCGTCATACGAATAATATATGGTTCCACTACTGCTTTCCGACGTCCTCTTTTGGCTGTGGCATTAATCCATCGGGTTCTACCACTGCTAAGATAAGCGCTATATTGATGTTAGCGAACGCAATGTGTAAAATGGACAGGCAAAATTAGGTCAATCGGCAGCCGAACGCAGCTACCTGAAGTTTGCTGCGTCGAATCATATTAAACGGTTACCCCCTTACTATTACGTCATGCCTAGCCTAAACCAGGTACACTGTGCTGTTACTTACGGCCTAGCATCCAGGTGCAGCCATTACACCACGCGGTTACCGGTCCCCAGTTATCATAATCGGGAAGTTAATGGATAATCGATCAACGTGAGTTTCATAACACCTGTACTCATTTGCAATGGATCCAACGTGCTACTAGTTAACACTTGTGTGCTTCTACAATGAATCGAAGTAGCGAGGGAGGCTTGCAGCCAAGGCAAGCGTGACCCTGTGTCATTTCGGCTCCCTCAGACGGGAACGGACATAGACGGCCTATAAGGATATTTCCAACGACTTGATCAGGACCCTTGCTGAATAAAGAACAAGCAAAGTATTGCCAAATGCGGGGAGCGTGCTATATCATATTCAAAGCAGAAACGATGACATGTTGAACTTCCCTCACCGCGATCGAGAGCAGGAGGGAACGTGTGAATGAGATATTGTGGGCGCATGCCTCAGAGGATCTATAGAGGCTGCTTCAGCCTACCTCAGAGGCAAGCTAAAATAAGTGGATGGCCCCGCTAGCTGCCGAGCTAAGTAGAAATAAATAGGGCGAAGTCGGCGAGACTGGGTCGTATCAGTTCTCTATCCCAAATGGGGCCAAGTTGGCCGAGCCACATTGTCTGCTTCTAGCCGTGACAGGGCAATTTGGACAATCAGGATGGAATGCTGGGTGATCACCAAAGGCGCGCTTTCACGCGGCGCACGCTAGTTGCCGCAAATCAATTTTGGGTTGACTTCCAAACGCGGGTCACATATGCAGCTGTTTGGCGAGCGCGGGTCACGACTTTCTAGCCAATAGCACACAATGAAACAAGGATTGGTTCACGGCGCGTCAAGTCTATTCAGACTCTGGGCTTCTGATAACACGCAGCCAGTCGAAGTCATGATCAATCCTCGTCGCCCATCCTATCTCTGGCCCTACCGACATTTCTCCTGGGCCGGAAATCCATCCAGTGCATAAGTGGGTCAAACTTGGTAAGTACCAACCTTCGCCCTATCCCTATGCCATCCATGCATCAGCTCAGAAGGTTTTTTCTAGCTCTCGCTCTCCGCCATTCCGTCTCATGTTTTTCGGTGCAGTGCTTCGACTCTGGAATCGTGCAAAGGAAACCGTCCCGGATGCCATCGCGCTGTACGCCTTGGTATCACCACGAAAATACTTATTCCTCACTCATGGTTCGTTACCGTGCTTCATGACGCGCAAAGCTCTGATAACGAGTGGCGCCTCTAGGACAGAAAACTCAAGCCTTCGAACACGTTACACATTTTACGTTGTCAACGAAAAACCCACCGCTGAATACATTGTCGCCATTCTCATGGGCTATCTCGAAGTCGCAAGCCTCTGGGAGGGGGGGGGGTAAATAAGAATTTGGCTTTGGGGACTACGCCGCACTCCCTTTGATGGACACTGTCATCGCGGAAGAACCGAAGTGTGGTTTAGTGTTCTATGAATGCCGAACACAATTTCTTGGCGACGTAGCCCCCGCCTTCGATCATGGGGCACACAAGAACTGAGTAACTGTGTGGCAACAGTTGCGAAAAGCACTTCAGTTGTGGCCTGGACATATTATGTAAAACCTTCCTCATCTTAAATATTGGCACCTGGCAATGCCATATTCATACCCCTCGGATCATTTGACTCAGCATCTTTCATGCTGGCATTACCTCTTGCTCTATTGTAAGGACCTCAGGGTGACATGCTCGAAAGAGTGGATGCGACGATCAACCCGAAAGTCTAGTGACACAAAATCTCAGGCCCTAGAATCTCGACCCGGCAATATTTGTTGGCTTTCCTCTATACCTGTTGCAACCAGCGACGGAACTGCAATTTGGTATCGCTTGCACAGCGCGTCTTAAGTAGCATTTCATCTCACTCGAAACGCCCAGTTGTGGAAGTGCGATCGATCTTCCGGAATCCTTATTCCGGCGGCGGTGCGCTGTCTGGGCCTATGCACAAATCAAGCGCTGGAGAAAAGTCGTGTCGCTACACATGCAATCCGCTTGGGGTCTCCTGTGCAAGGGTCTAATATTACACATCGCCTAGTCTGCTCGATGCGTTGCCTTCATGACACAGACAGAGCAAATAAATATTGACGCTGTTCGACTTCCACCTGACAGAAGAAGGTTAGCGCGCGCCTCCCACACCATGCCATGATATCCGTGTTAGTGCTCTACGACAGGCACCCCTAATTTAATCACTCTCTACAATACGCATCGAGGAGCACTGATACCGAATCGCATTCAATTGAAGTGTATCCCAACTGGATTTCTGGATGACGATGATGGACAAACATGGACCGTCCGTACTGGTTGTCAAACCATTATTTCACTTCCGAAACCGATTGCCGCGGTCGGCTTCACGTTAGGGGACCTTTGCGCTGTAGAAAGTCCAAGCACAGTTTTTTCGTCAGTCCAGCTTTTTACGCTGGAATACAGCGCCCTTTTCTTGTGTCAGGCTCACAAAGGAGGCACGATCTTAGCGTTAGTAGATCTCATATAAGGCTGATTGTTCCATTGATGGGCGAAGCTTATCCACCCACTCACAAACCAGCCACCCCTTACCGACGTTCAATTACATGCTGCTGCGATTTACAACGAATGACCTGAGCCACACGACTCTGCGTGGAGAGGATGGGGCTGACATCTACACAATTCAAACTCCATTTACACATCTATTTCGACCTAATCCAACTATCCTTTCACGCGTAGGTCCTTCAAGAGAACCGCCTTTGGAGGCAATTGCAACGTTGAAATGGTGCTCGATAAGTCCTGACATGCTCGTGCGTCCAAACTATAGCGACATTCCGGTTGATCAGTACGTGCCAAAGAAGGGGTGGCCAAGCACGTATGAACAAACAAAAAAAGCTCTATCTCTCCCGGACCTAACATATCCTGCCAGGTCTCGTATCTTCAGAACATCACAAGGCAATTGGAAATGGTCCACAAACTCCGGGAATATCGAGGTCGGTGAATATAGCCTCCATGCATTCCCTGGCGGCTGAGCTTAGCATCTCCCTCCTCGGCTGCCAGCTTTATGATTCAAGCTCACCCCGCCGATTACTCGCATCTTTGAGCAGAGAAGGCCAATATTTCTTCTTGAACATCGAGGATTCAGCCCTGAAACATCTCGAGGACATCATCATTGGATTTATCATCTCCCAGCGAGACCTTATGCTTCGTCGACAAAGAAATAATACTCGTGGAAGCATTACCTTCATCAGTACATTGGATAACACGATTCACCACCAGATGATCAACACGACTATGTGACCGAGGAGCCGTAGGGAAGTCTAGGTGTCAGATAGAAGTGCTGTTACAGCGTGCAATGGGAAGGGTCTCCAGGTGTGGCCGCAGCTGAGCCCGTTCTTCAGTGCAAAAGTGATAGATACGAAACTCAGGATCGGGAGGAGGATCACGCCTGTGTCTAGAAGCATAGTGAATTAGTCCTATCAAGGTTTTGAGCTTGGCTTTTGCTAAGCTGCTCGTTGCATCTTCTGATGCTCTCGTGAGAGTAGTAGCTACGGGCATACTCCTGCAGGAGGATCCTTCGCAGAAGAAGTCCTTCTCTACGCAACTCAAAAATGCGATGTTCATGGTGTTCAAGTATGATTCATTGGCGTTCTCGTTTAAGGGGACGCTTGTAATGTTAGATGGAGCGGCCAATATTAGGATCCTTGTGAATGGATTGGGGAGGATGTGTGGTTTGACCTTGCCCAGGTTTGATCTGCTTGTTTGAGGGGGTTCCCAAGTTGCTTCAGCTTCGGGAACTGAGCTCCAGCAACAGGAAGCTGGTTGGTTGGCATGCATCTTCAGCTCCGACTTGACACTTTGCTGAATGAAGTGCCTCATACAACCATGACTCGTGCCATGATCAATGACCCAGCCTTCTCTCCCTCCAGGACCAGGGCAGCGGCAAGCTGTTCACGAGGGGTCCTGATGGAGGGTTACGTACTAGCTTGGTTGTTAAGATGTCTGTTTTCAGTTCCAACCTCCGACTGTTTCTTTTGAGTAGGAGTTGAAGAAATTTCACGTTGCCCCACGGGACTTACTCCATGAGATCCAACTGAATGATACAGTTCAGGTCACAAGACAAGGACATAAAATCATGGACAAGCCTGGCATCGAAACCAGGACCTCTCAGTGTGCTACCATTACACAACTCGCCTGTTTGACCATGCCGGTATAGGCTGTTAAACTCTATACCTGTCATATCCATCCATGGCCATCAACTTCCACTACCTCCGATCCCTCTGGACCACCTCCACTCCTTCTTCACTAACCTCAGAGCTCCCATATTCTGCAATATCCTCGGGATCCCTTGATGGTCACCACCCCCTCCTTTCAATTTATTACCTATGCCTCCCTAAGTACGGAGCCCCGAAGGCTTCCGGACAGCTCCAACGTCTGCTAGCGCACTCCTGCCTCCGCTGGGCAATACACTCGCTTGCCCTGCAAGCTGTCATATCTGTGCATACCCGATCCCGACCCGACTCCCAGACCTCCTCCTTCCATCTCCTCCCCTATCTCCGTCCGCTCCGATACTCACCTCGGACCAAACACCACCTCTCTTGCCACCCTCCTACTACTACTCCTCCTCCTACTCCGCTCCTCCCTCACAACACCTCCACCCTTCCATCACCCTCCTACGCTTCCCCCGTCCGCTCCGATACTCACCTTCGGACCTGACAACTCTCCTTCCCGCCACTCCTTCTCTCTTACCTTTCTCCTCTCTCCTCCCTCTGGTACTCTTCCACCGACCCCCACCAAGTTACGACCTTCCACTGCTGTCCCGTACTTCGTACTTGGGCACCGCTCGTATCTTTGCTCCGAGCCTCCGTCATAGCCCCTACCTCGGACTTTGACTCCACCTCGGTCTTAGTCCATTGCATTGGTGACCTCATACTACATAAACACCATTGCCAATATTCCTCGGACTTTCAACCCCGCCTCCGTAACCTCCGTAAGCTCCGCAACCTCCGAGCTTCGCGGATCGCCTTCGGCACTTTCGCCATTTGTAATGTATTGTGAGGTCTTTGGGGTTGCTCAGCACACAAAGCCGTAAGTGATACAAGATGATGTATTTTACGGTGGTGTGTAAGCGGTTACCCGGAGGTTCCCGCTTGTCCACGTGACTATATCTATCTAGTTTACATGTGACTCGGGGTTCGGGGCTATTGCCCTGACATTCTCCCCCCTTGCGTTGCATATGCGACGCATACAAAGTTGATAGTGAATAAAAACAGAATTTTAATAGTTGGTTTACATTGAGTTTGGAATTATCAATGAGTGTTTCTGTTGTCGCCACTTTAAAGTGGGCGATTTTGTACATGTTGGTGAAAGGAAGAGAAGGGGTTTGAATGAGTGTGGGCCGTTACTTTGAAGTGAACGGCGATACATTGGTATCGCAGGGAGAGAAGAAAGAAGTGGTGGAGTTTGTCGAAAATGGATTTCGACCCAAAGGTTGTATTTCTTTGGTGTTCCTCACTTGTTCTGTGAGGGTTCGTGTGTAAGTGGTGTTTACACACGAGCGGTGGTGGGTGTGGGTCTTTTGGCGGAGTGGAGATTTCCGCAATTGTTACTTGCGGTTCCTCGCATACAGTATTGTGTGCGGGGCCTCGAGTTGGGGGGGTGTTTTCACGGGCGCCTCGATGGCGTATTACCGTGTCACTCTCCCTTCTCTCAAGGGTGGATTCATTGCCCCGGAGGAGGGTTTTCCTCCGGGTTGTTCATCTGGACATCCGATTGCTGCGTCGGATGCGATGACGTAGCCTGGGCTACATTGTCGGGCTGTGGGCTCGACGAAGTGGGTGCTCCCTGGGTGGGAGCGGGTTGTTGTGTTCCTGAGCTGCTTGGCTCAGGTGTAGAGTATGGTAGGTTTACCGTTCTTCCCGTGGGGAAGGATGGTCGTTGGGTTGGTTGTCCAGCTCGGAGACTTGCGTCTCTTTCCCGGTATTTGGAAGTTTTCGCTTCCCGCTCCGCCGTTCTTGCGGCACGTTCCTCAGGAGTCCTGAGTGGTTTGAACTGGGACTTTAAGTAGGCAGCTTTGCCTAGACTTTCCCAGGAGATTTTTCCCTTGTTCTCCAGGGAATTATATTCCTCCACGAGTCTTGCGATGCTCGGGAGTCCCAAGAAGTATTTCTCGGTTTCCTTCGCTTTTTCGTGAAGGGTTCTGTGTACCTTGCCGCTTTTGAAGGCGGCTTCAGCCTGTTCGTACCAGTGTACGAATTCTTTCCCACTCACGCTTGTCCACCAAGCGTATGCGGCGTCATGCGCCGCTTCTGACCCCGCTATTCTCCTCATGGGGAAGTTGGGGTCGATTGTTATGTCGACTGGAGCTTCGACTTTGCCGAACTTGTTGAGTTCGGCGGTCTCGTATAGCATGTGGACACTTCCCTGCAGGGTGGCTTGCCCATAGGGTGCTGAGGTACTCAGTGGCCCGCCGCCTCTGGCAGTGGTCCCCGTTTTAGGGTCTGCTGTCGGTTGCCTACCACTCTCCCTCTTCCCCTCGACATGGGTTTGCCCCTCTGAGGGCGGGCCTTTATGCAACCCGGACAGGGTCGCCTGCCCATGGGGTGGCGGGATAGTCGGTGCCCCACCCCTTGATGCGCTAGTCCCCATTTGGGGTCGCGCCTCATGAGGCCCGGAACCGTATCCCCTCCCCCTGACCTGGGAGGCCCCCGTCATGATGGGTTTGGCAGCGAGGTCTGCCAGTGCGCGTGCCTCTCTGAGCTCGCGTTTCAGTAATTCGATCTCCCTTTTTTGGAGATCGACTTCTCTCTCTGCGTCTTTCAGAGAGTCAAAGATGCCCTCAGCATCTCTTCGTGCTCTATTGTATTCGCGCCTCCAGTGGGCGCAATGGTCGCAGGCGTCTTCTGACGCCCTCGAGTTATTAGACCGTACCCGCTTGGACGGTCTGGACGAGGAGCCGCTGTCGCTCCCTCGTCTCCCTCCTACGAGGGACTTCATTTCTTTCAGCTCCTCACGGAGTTGACCTGTCTGAGCAGCTACCGCTGACGCGATGGCTGATTCCCAGCCTGCATTTGGCTGGGGCGTTGTTGGACCTGGGCCGAATTGGCTAAACCAGGGGTTGATCTGGCCAGGGAAGTTCCCTAGGGAGTATGCCTGGGGCTGCAGCAGCAAATGCTGCCCCTGGAATGGCGCTTGTTGCGCCATCGGTGCAGTTTGCACCGCGTATGGTTGGAAGCCTCTTTGGGGAGGCTGGGGGTGTGCGATGCCTGTTGGCAACGCGGATGGTTGATGGTTCGCAGCACTCATTTGTGCTGCGTGCGTCGTGTAATCCATGGCGCTTATCTGCGCCTGGTGTTGTTGTTGTTCCGGGGAGCCTTGCTCCCCGGGTTGTCGTATTTCGATATCCGGCGGTTTGTTTGGATCGAACCGAGGGTTGCCTCCCCCAGAGAACGACATCTCGTCGTTATGTTACTCGTGGCGGTGGGAGGGGTCTTCGTTCTTGTGTGCGTGGGATTCGCTGCGGTTGTGTGTTCTTTTGCACGTGAGCCTGTGGTTCACGTGGTCTAGGCGAGTTGCTTGCCTAGCCCATGTGATTTCTTGTACATGGTGTGGCTGTCCGGGCGAGTTACTCGCCCAGAACTTTCCCACGCTCTTGGCTGTGGGCCATCGTCCCTCGGCTTTACTTCTTCTGCCTCCGTTTTTGGGGGCGTAATAATGCCGAGAGTTCCCTGTCTTCTTTGATAGGGAGTTTTTCTGGTTCCCTTACATTTTGTAAGGTGAGGTACTCGTCCAGGTGGACGAGGTCGTCGCAATTTCCTAGGGGTTCCCATGTGGTGTCCCCTAGTTCCCATTTAACCTTAAACCAGAGTTCGTTGTGAACCCACGCGTGGTTTAGGATTTCGCGAACTACTGCTTCGCGATCAGGGTCTTCCCCAAAATCGTAGAATATGTTTACTTCCCTATTTGGGAAGGTTTCCTGGTCATTCGGCTCATGAGGTGCTAGCCGGGATACATGGAATCTTGGGTGGATTCCGCGTTGTTCAAGTTGTGGTGGCAACTTGAGGACGTAGTTGGACGTTTCTGGAAATGTTTCCAGGATTTCATAAGGCCCTATGTATAGGGGCTTTAGTTTTCCTGCCCTGCCTTTGGGTAGGTTCAGCTTATCTGTGGATAAGTATGCGAGCTCGCCTTTTTTCAAAGGCGGGTCCGGGCGTCTTTTCTTATTCGCCTGGATTGTTTGAGCAGCGCGATTATGTATTATCACGTCGTGTGCTGCCATGAGGTTTTCCTTCGCTTTTTGAGCAAAGTCGTTTATTCCTGGGTAGTCCGAGAGTGGTGCTGTTAGGCACATTTTTGGCATATGGCCGTAGATTAATTCGAACGGGGCAAATCCTGTCGATGTGTTCGAGCTCGCATTGATCGCGAATTCCGCCATCGACAGTTTCGCTGCCCAGTCGCGTTGGTCTGGTCTAACCATCGCGCGTAGTATTTGTACTACTTTTTGTATCATTCTTTCCGCTTGGCCGTCGCCTTGCGGGTGGAATGCAGTTGTGAATTTCAACTGTACACCGAGTATTCGGTGTAGTTCGCGCCAAAATTTTGACGTGAATTTCGAGTCTCGATCTGATATGATCGAGTGTGGTAGACCGTGGAGTCTTACAACTTCACGAAGAAATACGAATGCTAGTTCTAGTGCGTTCGTTGTTGTTTTTATTGGAATTAGGTGGACGTTGGACGTCAACCTACAGATGATTACCCAGAGGTAATCATATCCCAGGCTTGTTGGGAATGGACCTGTGAAGTCCATGGCTATTGATGACCATGGTGCCTCGGGGGTCGGGAGTGGGTGAAGCATTCCGGGATTTCTCCTGGTGCTTTTCTTGGTTGTTTGGCAAGTTCCGCAAGACCTGCAGAACTTGTGGGTGTCTTTTCTCATCGACTTCCACCAGAAGTGTCGACGGAGGGTTTCCACTGTTTTCTTGGATCCTAGATGTCCAAGTGTTTCGTGGATGCTCTCGAGGATTATTCCCCGAATGGACTTCCTTTCGTAGTTTCCTTTCGGGACTACTATCTGGGTCGTTCCTCCTTCTCCAAGTCGGATTATCAGTCCGTCTTTTACGGAGAAGTTTTTGAAATTCCCCGGGTTCTCTAGGATTTCCCGGTGGATCTGGCTTTTCAAGTATCCAGATTTTATTGCCTCAATGAGGTCTTTTTCTTCGAATTGTTTTCGAAGGTTCTTTTCTGGAGTTATGATTTCTTCCAGATTTTGGGTGCTCCCCCCTAGAGTTTCCTCTAGGTTATCGCTCCCCCCTAGAGCTTCCTCTAGGGTGTTTTTCGCGCGTATCGCTGCGAGTCTCTTTTTCTCTGAGTTTTTACTCAGGGTACTGCTTAGTAGCAGTTCTTCGTATTCCTCGATTCTGTCGGGAATGATATCTTCTGCATTTTTGTCCAGGTGGATGTCCGCCAACACATAATCGTCGAAATGCAGATCCTCGTCCGTTGACGAGTCGTAGTATCTTGAGAGTGCATCTGCCACTTTGTTTTTGTGGCCTTCCACGTATTTTATTTCGCAATTGAAGCTTGCGAAAAAGGCTTGCCATCTCAGGTGTCTTCCTGAGTTGTGGTTTTTCGCTTTGAAATATTCCAAAGCTTTGTGGTCCGTGATTACTGTGAATTCACGGCCTCCCATGAGGTCGTCTTGCCATCTCATGAGCGCTTCGAGGACACCCAGTGCCTCGAGCTCGTAGGCGAAGTACCTACGTTGTGTGTTGGTGAACTTTTTGGACATGAATGCGGCCGGGTGGCAAGTCTGCCACCTTTCGCCTTGTCCAATTAATGCACCCATGCCCGCTGGGCATGCGTCTGTTATGACCCAGACGTGGAGTTTGGTCCTCTCTTCTTCTGAGAGGCTTTCCGGTGGGTTCCACTGGACGGGCTTCAGGATCGGAGCCCTACATGCTAGACGTTTGATTTCGTCGAAGCATTTCTGGTGGAGTGGTGTCCACCTGAATGTCTGCTTGTTTGAGCAGATTGTTTGCAGTGGTCCTGTGTAACCGCTGACGTTTGGCATGAATATCGATAGATATTCTACCATTCCCAGGAATCTTAGGACTCCTGTGTGGTCTGCTGGCTCTCGCCAGTTGCGGATTTTTTCCATTTTATCCGCTTGAGCGTGGATGCCCTGTTCGTCCACTCGGCTTCCTAGAACGTCTAGGATTGGGGCAAATGGCTGGAATTTTTTCCGGCTTATGTAGAATTTCGCCCCTTTTAGGCGAGTGAATAACCACAATAGTGCTTTATTGTGGTTTTCCACCGAGCTTGTGCTGGTGAATATATCGTCGAACCAGACGTGTAGGCGTCTGCCTACTTCTCCTCGTAGTTCCCAGGTCAGTGCGCGCTGGAAGGTGCAGGGAGCGTTGCAGTCTCCTTGCTGCATCGTGTTCGAGTTGTACGTCCCGTGGGGCGTGGAGAATGTCGTCTTATGGACGTCATCTGGATCCACGCGTATTTGTTCGTACGCGTCCGACATATCGATCTTTGATCGGTATGTTGCTCTGGCAACTGATTCCTGGATCAGTCGCATGTCTGGCATTGGTGTGACGTCGAGGATCGTGTTTGAGTTACGGTTCCTCGCGTCTATTACCGTGCGCAAAGATCCATCTGCTTTGCGGATGCACAGTAGCGGGCATGCTCGCTCGCTGTTCACAGGATACCACCATCCTGCTTTTACATAGCGATCTATTTTGGTCGCTAGTGCTTCCTGCAGTGCTGCGGGACATCTCGGGGTGTTTTCCCGAAATTTCTTGTTCGGATCCTTCAACGGGATTCGATGGTTCACTTCCCTCAGGGGAGGCATTTCTAATGGCGCTGGCGCCATTACGGTTTCAAATTTTTCTCTCCACCACTCCCTGAGTATTTCGAACTCGGGGTTGTTCATGGAGAGACCTTCCAGGTGTGGTACGTCTGGAAGTTCTAGTCCTTCCGGACTAGGATTGGGCCAACCTTCAGGGTATTTTCTTGTGATTACCCTGAGGTGTGTTTCAGTCCCGCCTCCCTGTCAGGGGGGCTTCTTTTTTGGTTGTTCTCGGGCTCTTGCTCGAGTTTTCCCTCCGTGTGATCTCGTCACACGGTCTTCGCTTATTCCAAGGGTGTCTATGTTGCCCTTGTTCGCCGTTCTCACTTTGTGGGACCGGAAGTCTAAGCTTACCTGGTTTTTGTTTAACCAGGGGGCGCCGAAGATGGCGTCGTACCTGTCGATGTTAATTACATCGAAGTAGTGTTTTTCTACGTGGCCGTTGATCTCAACGTCCACGTTAGTTCCGAACAGGATCTGTGATCTTGTTCCTTTCGTCCCCATTTGGAGGACGACTGGGTTCTCCAGTTGAAGGATTGGGATGTGGACCGCGCGGACAAAGTCCGGCGATAAAGCGTCCGTTTCGGCTCCACTATCGAATAGCGCATAGGCTTTTATGCCTGCTATTTTTATGTGAGCCGTTAGCGTTCTCTTTGTTGAGAGCGGTCTGTTTACGGGGTATTTTCCCACGTCTTTTGAGATGCAGAATTTCGCATCAAATAAAGGGGACTGGGTTTCGATGGACTTTTGGTCCTTCTTCCCTTTGTCCTTGTTTTCCTTGGGTACTTTGGTGTATTTCCCCAAGGCGTCTTTTCTTGGTGCTTCCACCAAGGCTTCGGCGACTTTTTCGTCTGCCGTGTTTTCTAACTGGTGTGCTACAGCCAGTTTGATTTTATAATTTATGTCATCGTGGTCGACGACTGACATTGGGCCCATTCTTATGGTCCCAATGTTGACTTCCTCACCCTCTGAGTCAGGTGAGTATTGAGGTCCTTCGTATGGGTCCTCCACTTCGAAGCTTGATGCTTCGGAGTTACCAGAGTTGTTCTCTGGTTTCTCATCTGATGAGCTTTTTGACTCTTCATCTGTTGAGTTCGCGATTTCCATGGCAGCTATACGCCTTGGTTTTTCATCGCTCGTTATATTGTGTCTTGGGCAATCTTTCGTTTGCCCTATTTTGCCGCATTTGCCGCAAATTGGAACTGACTTTTGGTCAGTTTTCCTCGAGTTTTTCGAGGATGTATCCTCTTTCCATCTGGGTTTCAGCTCTTCCGCTTTCTTTCCTGACGGGAGGGCTTTGCCGCGGCTCGTTGTTGCTGTGGTGGTTGTTCGGGTATAGTACCCTGATTTGTAGGCTGAAGACATCTTCAGCCCGTCAATTATCTCGTCTACACGAGATATTGCTTTTAACATCTCCTCGTTTGAGGAGAAGTCTGCTCTGATTCTATCATGAGCAATCATTTCCCTCTTCCATTCGAGGGGAATGTAGTTTAAGAACCTGGCGTTAAAGGATGCCTGGTCTGGCGGCGTCACCATTTGGGACGCTGCTTTTGACAGTTCTAAGTAGAACTGTTTTAGGCCTTTTTCCGCTTCGTATTTGACGTTGCGGTATTTCTTTGTCGCGTTCAACGCAGCGGAGGCTTTGATGAAGGTTCTCATCAATATGTTGAGAACCTCGAGGAACATGCCCTCGTCTCCTCTGAGGAGAGTTTCGTCTCGGAGTCTAATTCCGAGGTCAAATGCGGGTCCCCCTAATCCACGAATCAAGCAGTCCAGGTGGACTTCGTCGAATTGGGGACCTTTGCATCCTCGCGAGGCGAGGAATCCCAGTAGTTCTGTGAACCACTGCCAGAACGATTCCATGTCGTTCTCCCCTGACCATTTCTTGTCAGGGAATGCCGGCCCATTCTTTAGGGCTTCTTGTTATGGAAATGGGAATTTCCCATTTTAGACTCTTATGGGTTCTGTATCACATGATTTGTATAGTAATTAAGTTTAACCAATCAATAATCAACAAAAACCCGCTGCCACACTACCTGTTCAACAACATGTTAAACCATCTGTGAAACAACCTGTAAACCCTTATGTCCAACCCCCTTCCCTATTCCTGCGCCAGAACGGACGAAAATGGGCGCTTCCGGCCCCATTTTTGTAACACTTCTGGCTTCACTCCTTCTGGGTAGGGAGTGAGTATTCTCACTTCGGCCATTCTTATGGCCTTTTCGTACCATTTCTCCAGGTACTCTTCTTGCTCCCCTGCCTTCGCGGGGTCGCTGTCCAATGGAGATCTCTCCTTTGGGGGGTTTTTGCTGGGGGGAATCTTTCTCGCAGCATTTCTTTGGTTTCAGGCGAATTCGCCTGAAGTTGTATTTGTATTCTCTCATTGTTTTGAGAGGGTATGAATGCGTTACCTCTCTGTTCGAGAGGTCCGTCATAATTGGATGTTTGGCCGAACCTTTGGTACGTGCCAATTCTCCTTCTGATCTCTGAACAATGTCTTCTCTCGGCATCGTCTTCTCCTATCCTTGGGAGAAGGATCTCCTTAGCGTCTCTGTCGAGTCGCTGGTGATATTCCAGTGTGCTTTCACTGGTGGTTCTTTTCGTGAATTTTTCACGAGTTCTATTTATGTCCTGGACCGTGGTCCAGGGGTGTTTATTTGTTTCCTCACTTTTTTGTGAGGAGTTTATTTCCTTCAGCAAATCTGTTTGTTCGCTGATTTTTTCTGTCAACGCGTCGATTGCGTTGGCCATTCTTTCTAGAGTTATCTCTAGACGAGCCGTGCTATTATGGTTCGTTTCCTCGATCTTTTTCTGGATCGAGTTTATCGCGTTTATTATGCGCGATTCCTGGTTTTCCAGGAGGAAGTTTGGTTGGGCGAGCAGTGACTCTCCCCAGTTGACATTTCCGCTTCTGGGAGTTCCAGAATGGGTTCTTGGAGTGAACACTCCACGCTCGCTTTGTTTTGGCGAGGCCGTTGCGGAGGGTGCTTCCCTTTCATAGAGGGGTCTGTTTGCTGGTTTCTCCTTATTTTTACGTAAGGCTTCCTCAGCGAACTCCCTCATTTCAGTTCGCCTCCTCCTCATTATCTCGGAGACCTCCTCCGAAGTTGGCGACCTTGCCTTGTCTGGCATGGTGCGTGGGGGTGTAAACAGCAGAGGCTCTTTTGGAGCTTCCGCGCTCTGAGAGATCCTGCTCTCAGGACGTATTTTCGCGCCTTCTCGGGCTTTCAGCCTGAGAAGAAGTTGATCTTCACTTTCCATCCTCCATTCGGACGGAACCTGGAACAAGTCCAGTAGTTTTTCGGATAGCCGACGCGGGGTTTCTTCCCTTTGTTTCCCTTTGTCTGCCTTTAGGGCTTGACTTGGGGACGTGATTGGGAACTCTAGGGGATAGTGGGGCCCTGGGGTTTCCTGCGGCTCTATCCGATCAGCTTTTTGGGCTGATCGTTCGGCGCTTACGCGTTTTTCGCGCAAGTCGATTACCTCGTGAGGAGGTAAGGGATCTTCCCCAGCTTGGGTTAGATCGGTTTGTTGTGGAGTTCTGGGGTATTTTGCCCCGCACTTACTCCACGTAAGTTTCTAAAGTCTTCAGGGACCAGCCCTGAAGTGGTTGCTTTTCCCGGATCGCGTTGATCCTCGTCGTCATCTGACGACGGCTTTTGGTTGGAATCTCCCATGATGGGAGATTGCGGTTTCTTAATAAACCGCTCGCTTCTTTTTAACGTCGCTGCAGATGCGACCTTGCCCTTGCGGGCGTGTTTAGGCGCCATAAGCGCTTCCGAATCAGATGTTGAGATTTTATAGTTGTGGGTTGTGTTGTAAAACACACCTCATGCACTTAAAAAAGTGTGAGGTCTTTGGGGTTGCTCAGCACACAAAGCCGTAAGTGATACAAGATGATGTATTTTATGGTGGTGTGTAAGCGGTTACCCGGAGGTTCCCGCTTGTCCACGTGACTATATCTATCTAGTTTACATGTGACTCGGGGTTCGGGGCTATTGCCCTGACATGTATCTTTCGCGTTTTCCCCTCATCCCTATTTGGACTGCTGCTTCTTCCCATTCTAGCCAGTTAGTCATCATCCCCACTTCTCCTCATCCTCCTGCCCTTCTGAGCCTCGCCCTCCCTACCTCCTTTCGGACGTATCACAGGTCCTGCCTTATGACCTTCGGTACCGCTCCGCTTCTGTCTACCCTTTGTTCCCGTTCGGACGTCTTCGTTCCAATTCGGATCCCCTTTGTCTCCTTGTGCTTTTGCCCCCTCCATTATATATATCGGCACTTGTACATACTCGTTTGGGGCTCAGTCCGAAATCAACCCGAAATGCCCCCTAGAGACTTCCTGCTCGCCTACTGTGAAATTAAGGACCAAATGGACAAACAGCAATGGCACAGCGCTCTGCTTGAGTCGCTGAGGCCAAGGTCCCTCCACGCTAAGTCTCTGATTCCACTCCGGAGTCATCTGTTTCTGCCAGTTTCTAACACAAGCCCTCCTTTCTGTTTCTGGGTTATTGCCTACCATTCCGCTAACCCCGTAACCCGACTTGTCGGTAATATTCAATCGGCTAATGTTTAACCCCATTAGCTCTGCTCCGCTTGGCCCCATCATTTACAGGCCCACCCCCACTGTAACTATATATACTTGACTTGTAAATAGGTTACACCTCAGTAATAAAATCAACTAGAGTTTACCCCCTTTTAGTTCTGGTTGCCAGTTAGTAAGTTAGGGCACAGACATGTTACTTGTGTTAGAAACCACCTCTGCCTAATGCAGGCATTTAGTGTAATGGTAACACACTCTTGGTACCTATGCAGGGTTCTGCAGTTCGACTCCCAGAATGTCCATATTTTAGCATTAAGGTTCCCAAGACTGTCAGGGCACACACCCTGACTAGCCCGGATCCGGACCCGGACCCGGACCCGCATGTGCGCTCTGCCCCACATGCTCTGTGCGCCGCATGCTCCGGGCCCGGTTCCCACTCTTCATGTGACTTCCGGGTATCCCCGGAAGTTTTCGCCATATTGGGCCACTGTGGGAAAGTGAGAAGTTAACCTTCTTCTCACTTTCTTACCCACAGTAGGTGTCACGACCCGGCAATTCCCACGGTCAGGTGATCACTCCCCACACCTTCTCCCTCCCCCGCTTCGACCCCGTCAACTCCGCTGCCCGCCCGATGCCGCCTGAACAAGCCCGTCACCCTTCCCCATCACCACTACCTGTTTCCACGGCCCATCACGGGCCTACAAGTCTTTCTTTATCACGCTTGTTTCCTTGACGGCTGTACACGGCCGTCCTTCTCCCACACCCTTTTGTTTGTTTTCGTTTCTTCTTAACCCCACCCGCAATCTCCGTGAGATCTGGCGACTTAATTCCATTCATTCCGTTATACTTAAATACCGCTTGTACACTACCTCGTACTTTAGTTCGAAAATCAACTAGGGTTACCCCCTGCACTCTCTGTCTGACCCAGTCACACCTCCTGCCTCCTGAAATATCGGGGCCACATCAAGTACGAGGCACAACGCTCACGAACGAGTCGTTGAAGCCGAAACCCCTTTCCACCACGATTGTCATCCCCGCCCTTGACGGGCTGTTACGCCGAAGCAGCGGACCTTAATGGTCGCTGACGGCGAGTCACGGTAACGTTTTCCCATGCCCTGACAGTAGGCAAGTGTACATTACTTGCCTTTATCTTATTCACTTTCTTACCCACAGTAGCATTGTGCCCTGAGATGGGCTGTTACAGGTCAGGCTCTGGGTTATAGAGAGAGGGGTCATGGGGACCTGGGTTTGTCCCCTGACACTGACCCCACTCCACCTGGTCCGACCCCACCCGATCCCACTATCCTCACCTGCTGCCCCCATCCTCCCCCCTCCTTTCTCTCCTTCTCCCTTTCCCTTTCCCTTCTCTTTCTTCTTTCCTTTCTTTCTCCTTCTTTCCTTTTCTACTACATGGATGACTTCCTTGCTCGATGTACCATTAACCAGGCTGCACAACACGCCCGGACCCAGACACACCGGGTGACGCCCTACACACCAGACACGCCTGAGACCTCTTACAGAGATACCTGGGCAGACATGGCTGTGCGTGTAGATGACGTGGCACTCCCCACGTGACCTCCAACCGCATGTACATAAACACAGCCTAAGTGGGAACTGAGAAGCAACCTTCTTCTCACACTTCCCACTTTAGTCTAAGTGTCAGGGCCCGGCCTCGGACTCGGAGGCTCCCTGACCTCAACCCCCATCTGGCCTGTCCTCACACTATGCGGGGCATGAGATGTATAGTAAAAGGAAAGATAATATATACACTTGCCTATGCAGGGCATGAGATGAGAAGAAGGGTAAAGGTCTCATCTCCCCGCATGGTTGCTATATAAAGGAATGGGTCACATGCCCACAACTATACAGCTCCTAGAGTTGTGTAGTGTGACCTGGAGGGAACATCCAGGTGGCAGTGCCCAGTAAGCGTGGGAACGTTCTGGGTGAGCTGCTCGCTCAGAAAGTTCCCACGCTATCCCATGTGCGCGGATACACAACACAGAAAGGCAACAACAAGGCAACAATGAAGGAATGGAAGGAAGGGATTGGTTGGGGAGTCTGGGGCACCCTAGGGCAGGGTGCTGAACCCTGACACTAAGTGGCCACGGACCCTCGCCTGCTTTGGGCCCGTTGTTACACATGCCCGCACCGCACCCTACCGGGCCCTCAGCCCCGGGCGATATACCCGGACGCTCTCGACCCTGGGTCAGTCCCTGACAAAGACCATGTGTACAAATTCCAACAACTTGGCACAGTGCTCCTGGCATAGGTCGCTGAGGCCGAAGCCCTCCGCCATGGAGACCTTCCTTCATCTTGATCTGGTCTCTGACAATACCGATGGGAACAGATATCCATTCTCCAACAGGAGTGACGTGCCAAGAAAAGGGGAGAAGTTCATGGCATTGAAACAGACTCAGATATGGACATACAGGTGGCATGCAGAACACACAGCGTCACGAAAACCGGTATGGCTCTAGAGCACTCAGGAGTGCTCTGGAGATAGGCTGCGTACTCCCAAGCTCTCAACAGCTCCCACAGCTCCTGAGTGATCCCAAGTAATTCCGGACTCAAAATGTCATGTCATGTGACACCCAATTGATCGCACCATCTCTAGATCTGGGCTTGACTCTTTCCTTTCCATCTGTCAGGGGACAGACCCTGGGTCCCCATGACCCCTCTCTATGGCCCACAGGTGTCAGGGCACACCTGCCTGACCCGGCTCCACCCACCCTGACCCGGTATCCCGCTCACCTCTACTCCCCACCCTTCATCACGGTTCCTCAACTCCTGTTCTTCTTTCCATCCTTTTGTTCTTTTATTCCTTTGTTCTTTCTCCTATCTTTATCTACACGGACGACCTTTCCCCATACCTATGTATTATTGACCCACCCATGATGCGCACATGACACACCCAGCCCTGGACGACCCAGATGACCTCGCGGTGCAACCCAGCATGCGTGCGTGCTGCACATGCCCTTGGGATCCCCCACAGGGACACCCGGATGACTGTGGCTGTATGCGGGGTGATGTGGCAAACCTCATGTGACCCAAGCCACATGTACATAAAGGTACCTGGGGTGGGAACTGAAGAAGTAACCTTCTTCTCACAGTTCCCACTTCAGGTAAGTAGCATAGCCTCCCCTTTTAATAACAACTCACAGTTCCCACTTCAGTCTGAGTGGCCAGGGACCACTGTCCCGGATCGGGCCCGCCAGTACGCATGCCCGCTCCACACCCCACGACGGCCTCAGTGCCGGGCATTACCCCCGGGCCCTCTCGACCCCAGATGCGTGTCAGGGACTGTGTGTCAGTTCACGACAAAGAGGGTGTTCCTGAGAATCCTAGTCGTTGTTAACGCTGAGGTGCCACCCTCAGCGGAGATAGGAGTTATATACATGGGTACCGCTACCCACTAGAGTGCGGCTACAACGAGATAGAAGATAACCGATAGAATGACGACATGAAAAGATAGCTATTCATTCGGATAATCGTAAGCGAGGTGTGGGAAAGGGGTGACATGTGGATGGAAGATAGGAAGCGGGAGCTAAGCGAGATTACCTGCGTTCTTTGGATCACTCCGGATCGTCTTACGGCAACTCCCTTCCGGCATAGGGAGTCAGGGTAGCCGGTTAGGCCGTGCCCTGACAATGCGTCCCTGACAACAGGCTAACCTGTAACAGCAGCCCATCTCAGGGCATAGCACTACTGTGGGTAAGAAAGTGAGAAGAAGGTTAACTTCTCACTTTCCCACAGTGGCCCAATATGGCGAAAACTTCCGGGGATACCCGGAAGTCACATGAGAAGTGGGAACCGGGCCCGGAGCATGCGGCACACGGAGCATGCGGGGTGGAGCACGCATGCGGGTCCGGGAGCGGGTCCGGATCCGGGCTAGTCAGGGTGTGTGCCCTGACACCATCTCATCCTTGACTGCTGACATCTGGGGGTGTTAAGTACATTGCTGGCTTATCATGGTCTTTGAATACTCCCATATTGGTGTCAGGGTTCAGCACCCTGCCCTAGGGTGCCCCAGACTCCCCAACCACCCCCTTCCTTCCATTCCTTCATTGTTGCCTCATTGTTGCCTTTCTGTGTTGTGTATCCGCACGCATGGGATAGCGTGGGAACTTTCTGAGCGAGCAGCTTGCCCAGAATGTTCCCACACTTACTGGGCACTGCCACCTGGATATTCCCTCCGGGTCACACTACACGACTCTAGGAGCTGTATAGTTGTGGGCATGTGACCCATTCCTTTATATAGCAACCATGTGGGGAGATGAGACCTTTACCCTTCTTCTCATCTCATGCCCTGCATAGGCAAGTGTACATATTCTATTTCTTTTACTATACATCTCATGCCCTGCATAGTGTGAGGACAGGTCAGATGGGGGTTGAGGACAGGTGTTAGACACTGGTCTGGGGTCGGCACCGAAGGTTGCCGTTGTGGGCCGCTATAGGCTGCAATGGCCATGATGCCGTGAACAAGGCCCGAGGGTAGGGCATTTGGCCTCAGTGACTCTAAAGGAGCACTGTGCCCCCTAGCTGTCTCTTGGCCCTCATTTCAGACTTACTGGGGTTGCCTTGCTGGGGTCAGGACTTGGGGGTCATGGTCAAATCAATATTAGAGCTAAAGTACTATAATGTAGTATACTGTCATATCTGTGCACATCAGATCCTGACCCGACTCCCGGACCTCCTTCGTCACCACCTCCGGAGTCCTACCCTACCGCTGTCCGTTCCGACATTCACCCTTGGTCCTGGCACCACACCTCCTCTCACCTCCCATGCCACCTCCACTCCTCCATCCCTCTCCTGTCCTATCTCCATCTGCTCCGATACCCACCTCGGACTGAACACCACCCCTCTCGCCACCCTCCTACTACTCCTCCTCCCACTCCTCCGCTTCCTCCCCACAACACCTCCACCCTTCCGTCACCCTCCTACTCTTCTCCTGTCCGCTCTGATACTCACCTTCGGACCTGACACCTTTCCTCTCCTCCACATCCTTCCTCCTTCCTCTCTCTTCCCTCTGGCCCTCTTCTGTTGATCCCCTGCCAAGTTACGACCTTCCGCCGCTGTCCCATACTTTGTACTCAGACACCGCTCGTACCTTTGCTCTGAGCCTCCATCATAGCTCCTACCTCGGACTTTGACTCCACCTCGGTCTTAGTCCATTGCATTGGTGACCTCATACTACGTAAACACCATTGCCAATATTCCTCGGACTTTCAACCCCACCTCCGTAACCTCCGTAACCTCCGTAACCTCCAAGCTCCATGGATCATCTTCGGCTCTTTCACCACTTGTAATGTATCTCTCGCATTTTCCCCTCATCCCTATTTGGACTGCTGCTTCTTCCCATTCTAGCCAGTTAGTCATTATCCCCACTTCCCCTCATCCTCCTGCCCCTCTGGGCCTCGCCCTCCTTACCTCCTTTTGGACATACCACAGGTTCTGCCTTATGACCTTCAGTACCACTCCGCTTCTGTCTTCCCTTTGTTCCTGTTCGGACGCCTTTGTTCCGATTCGGATCCCCTTTGTTCCCTTGTGCTTTCGCCCCCTCCATTATATATATCAGCGCTTGTACATACTCGTTTTAGTCCTTAGTCTAAAATCGACCTGAAATGCCCCCTAGAGACTTCCTGCTCGCCTCCTATGAAATTAAGGACCAAATGGACAAACAGCAATGGCACAGCGCTCCGCTTGAGTCACTGAGGCCAAGGTCCCTCCTTGCTAAGTCTCCAGTTCCCCTCCGGAATTGTCCACCCTCACCCAGTTCTAACATATACAGGATATATATAGGAGGAAAGAATGAATGGGAGTGGACCCGGGCCGAAGGCCGAAGGGTCCGGAAGCAAACATGAATAAGGAGCAGGGTTGGCTGCACAGCAGCCGGTGATGACCGAGGGTCAAAACAAACAATAACAGATAAATAAAGGAAGGAGTGTAGGGCCGCGATAGCGGCGATGGTATCGTAGTGGCACTGGACTCGGAGTTGGGCCGGAGTCGGGTGCGGGAATGGTAGCAGCCCTGTAGGGGCCAAGTGGGCAGGGTAGAGGAGTCGCGCTGGGCACGGTGCTGGAGGCGGACTTGGGGTGGGGAGGTTGGTGTGGCTGTGGGGGATTTGGCCAGGTGCAGGGGAGCCTAGGGGCAAGCAGGGGAGTGAGCAGGGAGTCCTCAGGGAGGATAGGGCTGAGGTCGGGGCTCGCGCTCACGCTTGTGTAGTGGGAATGGGCTCAGGCGGCATCAGGACAGGCAGCTAACGGGCTGGAATGCACGGCCATGACATCAGGGAGCCTCTGAGTCCGAGGCCGGGCCCTGACAATTGGTGGTTGAACATTCTGCACGTTGAAGGAGAGAATGAAGGAAGGTCAGTTGGGAGGTTCAAATGAGACCACCACCAAGCTGTTCCCTGGTTCTTTAGTTAGGATGGGGAAGTGTACTAGTAATATTTGTTGTAATTATAGTACTAATCTGTTAGAATGGCTGGATTCAGACAACTCCGGAGTGGAATTGGAGACTTAGCGTGGAGGGACCTTGGCCTCAGCGACTCAAGCGGAGCGCTGTGCCATTGCTGTTTGTCCATTTGGTCCTTAATTTCACAGTAGGGAAGCAGGAAGTCTCTAGGGGGCATTTCAGGTCGATTTTCGGACTGAGCCTGCTACGAGTATGTACAAGCACCGATATATATAATGGAGGGGGCAAAAGCACAAGGAAACGAAGGGGAACTGAATTGGAACGAAGGCGTCCAAACGGGAACAAAGGGATGTCAGAAGCGGAGCGGTACCAAAGGTCATAAGGCAGAACCTGTGATACGTCCGAAAGGAGGTAAGGAGGGCGAGGCCCAGAGGGGCAGGAGGATGAGGGGAAGTGGGGATGATGACTAACTGGCTAAAATGGGAAGAAGCAGCAGTCCAAATAGGGATGAGGGGGAAACGTGAGAAATACATTACAAGCGGTGAAAGTGCCGAAGATGATCTGCGAAGCTCGGAGGTTGCGGAGCTTACAGAGGCGGGGTTGAAGGTCCGAGGAATATTGGCAATGGTGTTTACGTAGTATGAGATCACCAATGTAATGGACTAAGACCGAGGTGGAGTCAAAGTCTGAGGTAGGAACTATGACGGAGGCTCGGAGCAAAGGTACGAGCGGTGCCCGAGTACAAAGTACGGGTCAGCAGCGGGAGGTCGTAACTTGGCGGGAGGTCGGCAGAAGAGGACCAGAGGGAAGAGAGGGGAAGTGTCAGGTCCGAAGGTGGGTATCGGAGCGGATGGGAGAAGAGTAGGAGGATGACAGAAGGGTGGAGGTGTTGTGAGGAGGGAGTGGAGGAGTATGAGGAGGAGTAGGAGGAGGGTGGTGAGAGGGGTGGTGTTCGGTCCGAGGTGGTTATCGGAACGGACGGAGATAGGACAGGAGAGTGACGGAGGAGTGGAGGTGGCATGGGAGGTGAAGGGTGGTGTGGTGCCAGGACCGAAGGTGAATATTGGAACGGACAGCGGTAGGGTAGGACTCCGGAGGTGGGGAAGGAGGAGGTCCGGAAGTCGGGGCAGGATCGGGTATGCATGGATATGACATAATCCAAGCGTTTTGGCTAATTCTATTTTATGGGTTAGTCTAAAAGTTTCTGAGAATTGACTTACAGATAAACAAAGCCCTGTGGAGCTGTTCCTCTATTGTAATTTCTCAATTTGTCTGGGTGTAATTCTGTGTAGGATCGTTTAATTTGGATTTTAACTTGAATTAAATCTTCTACTTGGTGAAGTTTCAAAGATTCTACTCAGTTAATGGGTTTAGATTGTGTCTGAAGTGTCCTGTCACGACCGACAAATCCCGGGGCTCCGTCAGCAGCGAACCAATGCCGATAGGCGAATCCGCCGACCTGAAACCCATCCTAACCAGCCCCCAACCCCATGTCTGGCCCCCTGCCTTACTGCATGAGACTTGGCCAATAATCAGAACCTAGACCCTGCCAGTATTCCGACCTTACCTCCAGTTCCTGAGCCCTTGGCGCTCCCAGCATTCAGTCATGCCTGCCTTGTCTCCATCTGAACCACACTCATCGCTTCCCGCTATGTGGTCACAGCCATGCCCCGCTTCCGTGCATTCCACACCCTCTGCCCACTCCGCACCCTCTGCCCACCTCTGCACCCTCTGGCCACTTCTGGTTGCCCTTGACACCTCTGGTCAGGTCAACACTCCCACTCCCCTCTGTACCTCTGTTGGCCTTCATGCTGTCCTTGTGTGACAGTGCTGGCAGATCAACCTCTGTTTGCGGACTTGTGTCGGCACCGCACCGACCCCGCTTATTTGCGGACTTGTATCGGCGCCGTGCGCTGACCTCCGCTTTTGTCCTCTGGCCATTTTTGTCACTCAGCAACATAACATTCATTCCCTGCTGAGTGCCTATTATGTTCACCCCAATATTGGCATTTGATCCGTTTGCTATTGCACTTTCCTATTCATTCATTTGATCTGTCAATATTGGTACTTGATCCGCTTTGACCTTATTCATTCCTTGCCTCCCATTTCCCAGGTTCTTGTCCTTGGTTTAGTTTGACAAGTCCCCACTCATTTCCGCTTATTTCCGCACCGGACCGACCGGTCCCTCTTTTGATTTCTCTTACCTACTTATACCTTGTAAATACTTTTGGGGACCTCAGTCTGAAATCAACTAGAGTACCCCCTGTCTGGTCTGAGTCCCTCCTTCTGCAAAGGGGGCTTCCCCCCCTCTGAATCCGTGCTCGCAGAGTCCATGCTCCTCCTACAGGTCCGCTCTGCCTGCAAGTCTTGTTTGAAGTCCGCTGTAAGTGTCAGTCTGTAAATACGGGATCTCCCCCAAACGTCAAGCTCAGGGCACAGTGCTCCACCTGAGTTGCTGAGGCCGTGATCCCACTCTGCTAACCTTGAACAGCACTTCCGGATGCGCCGCATATTTCTGCCCGCATATCCGTGCGCGCGCTCCAACAGACCTCTGCATCACCTCCGACCTCAACTCAGACAGAACCCAATCCGTCTTCGGACAGTATGTCCGACTCTGACAATATTTCGACTCCGACAATATTTCAGTCTCTGACAATAATCTCCAGACTCTGACATGTCCCTTGAGTTTGTTTTATTTTTGTCTTATTTTATTGCTTGTTTTAACAGTAGCAAAATAACTGTTTTGTGTTTACACTTTGAAATCTGGAGTGTTAACCAGCTCTCCTGTTGAAATATTTACTTAATATTCCTCTCCCTATTTGCTGCCTTTTACTACAGTGGCAATCTTAACTGTATATCACTTTTTTGCGCTGGAGTGACAACCAGAAATGCTTGAGAAAAATAATACTCTATTTTCTTACTTCTCTGAGGGGGGCGAAAAGTCGCAGAAAGGGTCTCCCTTTTATACTCCTTGGGTTGCCTTCCTTTTTCATGCTCTACCTTGTATTTACAGGATTTATTTACAGTGTATTTTCCTCAAACTGAATAAAAAATGAAATTTTCACGCTATAGTTCTACTGTGCTCTGCTGTGCTGAACTGCAGCTCTACTGTGGTCAGACTGCACCTAGAATCCTTATTGTCCTTCCTCACCTAAGCTATTTTAATGGTTAATTAGAACTTGACTGCGCTGCATTTGTTGCAGTTTTCTATTTCAAATTCCTCATATTTACCATTAAGTTCGCTATGACTTGGTCATTCTGAATTCAAACTTCGCATTACTATGCATACGGCTGCGCTGAGACCTTCAGCTGATTTATTCTATTTTTGTCCAGTAACATTTAGTTGAAATGAGACTTGAAATGATAAATGAGTGAATTATTCAGGTTTAGAACCAAAAGAAAAAGTTGCTCATAGTCAAGAATTGTTCAAACGAATGTATTATAGCTCTCCGCTTCATTGGTATATCATTCCCTAAAATTCCTGCCATGGTCCATCGTAGTTTAGTGGTTTTCGTGGATTTCATCCATCTGCCCTGATTCCCCTTTGTATTATTACATCCTAGTCCTCCATATGTATTGTTCATTGTTATAGTAGGTCGTCCTCGAAGAAATCATATTTTTATGTATTTTATTTGGGGCTCTGGTCCTCTAGAAGCTGTCTTCCCACGCGTTTTCAGGTTTCTAACTTCATGTCCTTGAATCTCATTCATTTCTGAATGGCTTTTCACGTTCTCGGTATCATAAATTTTCATTTATTCCCACCTTTCCAATGGTACTAAAGTTGTATTCTATTTCTTGGTATTCGTCGAGTTAGCAAAAGTTCACGCGCACATTCAGTAATCATGTTGTCAGGGACGTGTCCGGGGTAGAGGGGGTCCGGATGTATCACCCAGCAGAAGGGCCCTCACAGGGTGTGAACCAGGCATGCGTGCTGGCAGGTCTGGGAAGGGACAGCAGTCCCTGGCCACTCAGACTGAAGTGGAGAATGTGAGAAGAAGGTTACTTCTTTGGTTCCCACTTCAGGTACATTTATGTACATGTGGCTTGAGTCACATGACGAGTGCCACGTCATCCTCGGAGACAGCTGCGGCCATCCAGGTGTCCCCGTGGGGGATCCCGAGAGCGTCCGCTGCATGTGCATGTGCTGGGCACAGCAGGAAGCCATCTGGGGTGTGTGGGCCGGATGGGTCAATAGTACATTGATACAAAGGAAGGTGGTCCATGTAGATAGAAGGAATAAACAGGAAGAGAAAGATGAGAAGAATGAAATAAAGAAAGGAGAAGAAAGAGAGAAAAGAAAGAGGGAGAGAGGGAGGAAGGAGGAGGGAGAGGGATGGGCAGTGGGGAGCAGGTGTGGTGTGGCCGGGTGGGTCCGGGTGGACCTGGGTCAGGCAGGTGTGCCCTGACACATGTGCATTGTTCCCATAGTCGTTCGTATGTGGGCACCGTTTCTGTTTAATTGTTTGGGATTTATGGTTTGCTTGGGTGTTTGTATCCTTTGTATGGGCTTCTGTGATTTATTTCAGATTTTTCCCTCATGATCTAAGGTTGTTTTGTACTTTCCATGCTTTGTTTTGACTGGGGTCTTCCTTATTTGGATGGAAATTGGTCTTTGCGATCTGCCGAAGTGTGGATCTCAGTTCCGATGGCCAGTTCCCTTCGCATTGCCACCCTCACGTCTCTTTAAACATGATGCAGATTTCTATATTCCTGTCGTTGGTATAACTTCACAACGGCTGGACTGTTTGGGCTGAAAATTTGCATAACTATAGTTTCCTATTTATCATAATTTCTGTGTAAACTTCGTTGTGTGTTTTAAATATGGATCCTACGTAAACGTCGTCTTTTCCCTGAGCCCAGACTTTTGATGTCGCTCTTCCCGTTATTGGGTATCTCATTGATGTGTGATCCTTTTATTATGAAAATTTGGGTGGATGTCAGGGCACAGCCCTTGACCCCACTCACCCTCAGACACCCTCACCCTTTCCCTAACCACCCTCTCTCCACATTTCCCCATTCCCCTTATCCTTCCCCCCACTGTTCCACATAATGATGCGCGCGCGCGAACCCGTGGGAACGTTCTGGGCGAGCGACTCGCCCAGAAATGTACAGCCACAACCGTGGGAACATTCTGGGCGAGCAGCTCGCCCAGAACTTTCCCACGGGTCACACCCATTATGGGAAGTCGGCAGCAAGCGGGAACTGTATAGTTCCTAGGGTCCTTTTGTGTCGGCCTCACAGGAGGCTGAGAAGCTTACCCTTCTTCTCAGCTCATTCCCTGTGAAGGCTGAGGCCAGTCCCCTCAGCAACTTCGAGGAGTTAGCACCTGGGGAGAGTACCCCAGCTTCCACACCCGGTCTCGCCCTCCGGCCACTCCCAGCTGGGGTCCGGATCCTGACAGTGGATTAAGATTAGATCCCTTCATTTCTAATGGGCTATCAAGCTTGTCTCGGTCGTTACTGCTTGTTCTTTGCGCTTGGCTTTTAAACGTTGTCCTCGTTTCCCAAGAGTTTTGGTCATATCTCCATCGTTTATGGGTAGTTTTCCCTGTAATTACTTTCATTGGGTCTGTTTGGGAGACATCTACATTTCCTATTATAAACACGACTTTGAATTTTGCATTAGTTCCTAAGGAATCCTTGTTCTGTGGTACTTCCATCCTCGGCTACATCTGGGGGCGTGGGAAAGTAGTTTCCGTGGAGGTTCTCTGGTTGTGTTTATAGTCAAATCTTGGTCGATTGTCCTAATTCTTTGTTTAATATTTGCTATAAATTCCCCTGAGAATTCCGTCTTGTTGATGCTAAGCTTGAAGTATTTTTGCTAATTTACTTTCCCCCAATCCATCGTATGTAGTTGTAATAATTTGTAAAAATTTGTGAAAATTTGGGTTCTTCTATTTTCTCATATCTACTTGGGTTTTGTGATTTATCTGGCATATTTCCATAATGGGTTTCCATAGTGTGACCGTTATTTCTCCTACAACATGGACCTGGAGCAGTTCACAAACAAGGCCCAGGGTGAATCACTGGCTCAAGTATAAGTCTTCAGGGCAGCATCAAGCAATTTGTCCATATTCATCACTGCCCCGGAGTCCTACCAGCATCATCCACTTTTCAAAGGCACCTACCTTCTCAGACTCGGACTTGCTGCTGGATTGTCCCAGTTCTCCCTCTCACTCTGACTGGGCACTTAAGACAACTCATAGCAACAATCTGCCCAGGCTCCTTCATCCTCCTATTTGCTAATTTGGATGGTAAGTCCTGACTGAATTGACTCTGTGACAGGGCCAGCACTTGCACGCACGAAGAGCCGGATACAAAAAGCAAATAATCATGTGTCAGTAAAAAATTTTCACAGAACATTCACTGCGTTCAGAGCCAAATTATCCCATGTACTATTCTGTACTGTAATAATGCACAAGCTGTGTTATCCTGTGCTATTCCCTGAAAAATCACAAGTCTCTGAGCAGGCACCGGTTTAACTTACAAGATGTGCAAAATCACGCCTGTGTCAGAGACCAGGTTGAGACGAGGGAGTGTCTCCGTGACAGAGGGCTTCGGCCTCAGTGACTTGTGCCAGGAGCGCTGTGCCAAGTAACACATCCGTGCCCTAACTTACTAAACTGGCAACCAGAACTGGACTCATCAAACTATGTCCTCAGGCTCCCCCCAGTATTGATGCAAAGAAACATCTTTGCGAAGTTCCATGTCTCATGGCTCACACCTCAGGAGCCAAATGACTCTGTGTTATTCCCTGGGCACACTGTAGAAGTATTCTATGACTTTGGCGACGACCCAGAATGGGAATACCAGGTAAAGGAAATCATCAACCATCGGTGGGATGATGATAAGTCTTTATGGTTCTGGGTCCGATGGGGACTTGGTGACCTCACTTGGGAACCCTTGGCCAATGTGAACGATCTAGTTGTGTTGGATGACTACCTAATAGTACAAGGGGTAGAGAACGTCAAGGAATTAAACCATCAATGATGGGATCAGACGCCAGACAATAGATCCAGCGGGCCATCACACCGTGGCATGAATGTCACCTACTGGTCCAATACCAATGGATATCAATGCCTTATCATGGCCAACTATGGTGTTGAACCCATGAGTTGCCTAAACTGGCAGGTCCGGTAATATCCGAAGAATATCAGATAAATGCGATGGAAATGGGATCAAATTCTGCTTCCTACCATCAAATTTGAAATCGCTCAAATGAACTCGACTGAATCCCCCCTCACTGATTCCTCTCTCAACCTCACCCCCATCAAGGAAGCCCTCATTGACTCCAGCCCAAAATCACCACCTGTAAGTCCAATCATGGATGCTGCCATGTCATCAATAGATGATAACTCCACAGTGGTTCAGACTGTTGCCCTTGATGCACCCAGCATGGGCATTTTAACTCCAAAACAGGACCCTTCGGTCCTGCCCACTTGTGTAAGTGCGAGTGAGAAGTACCCTCACCTGCCTCATTCCACGCAGACAGGGCTCAATCAACTCGAAATGATCATGGAGGTCATGTGGGCCTGTATCAAGAACAAACTCGAGAAATGCAAGGAGACTATGTTTGAAGACAAACATAGGAATGATGAGCTGGATGAGCTCAGGAACAAGTATGAAATGCTACAGAACGAGGCTGATGACCTATGTTCTGAAAACAACTGTCTTCATCAACAGATCAAGTCCCTCTGTAAGGCCAATGATGAACTCAACAAGGACATCTTTAGAGTTGCATGCACAGCAAGGGGATGCCCTGCACCTCCCAAACCCACCCCAAATCCATCTTCTGCTCCTTCATTGTCATGGCCCACTGTCAGGGCACACACCCTGACCAGCCCGGACCCGGACCCGCATCCGGACCCACACCTGCACCCGCTTGTGCGCTCTGCCCCGCATGCTCCATGTGCCACATGCTCCGGGCCCGGTTCCCACTCTTCATGTGACTTCCAGGTATCCCCGGAAGTTTTCGCCATATTGGGCCACTGTGGGAAAGTGAGAAGTTAACCTTCTTCTCACTTTCTTACCCACAGTAGGTTGTGCCTTAGGATAGGCTGTTCACACACAGGGCTGTGGGCTATAGAGAGAGGGGTCATGGGGACCCAGGGTCCGTCCCCTGACACCCACTCTCCCTCAAACTATCATCATCCCTGGGGTTGGCCCAGTTGATCCTGCATCAGCCAAGTCTGTGCTGTCGAAAAAACCACCTCTTCCAAGAGATGGGCTCCCATGTCCAATGATGATGAGATGGAAGGTGAATGGGTCATTGACCCAGATGCCCCTTTCGAAGAATTTGTCACAAACCATCCACCCAGTTATCACTACTACGAGTACTATGATGCCAAGCTTACCGAAGTGCATGGCAAACCTCTACCCACACCGACATATTATCGATCGGTGGTCATCCCTACCTGCTTCTACAACATTGACCATGTTGATAGAATCAAATTCCCAGATGCAGCTGCACTCCTCTGCGACAAAGAACCTAAGTGGTGTCAGGGCACACCCGCCTGACCCGCCTCCACCCGGACCCACCTCACCCGGTACCCCTTCTCCCACCCTGCACCCTTCCTTCATATCCCTTCCCCCTCTATCCCTCTCCCATTTCTATTTCTATTCCACATGGATGACCTTTCCCTTATATCTATGTATTATTGACCCGCCCGCGACGTGCACACGACATGCCTAGCCCCGGACGACCCTGGACGGCTCTAGGGCGCAACCTAGTGCGCATGCGTGCAGCATATGCCCTCGGGATCCCCCACAGGGACACCCGGGTGACCGCGGCTGTATGTGGTGTAGGAGAAATAACGGTCACACTATGGAAACCCATTATGGAAATATGCCAGATAAATCAGAAAACCTCATACGACAAGTAGATATAAGAAAACTGAAGGACATGAATTTTTATGAATTATTATGACTATACGCGATAAATCGAAAGAAAGAAAAATAGCAAAAATACTTCAAGCTTACCATCAACGAGACGGAATTCCCGGGGGAATTTACAGCAAATATTAAAACAAGAATTAGGACAATCGACCAAGATTTGACTATAAAAACAATCAGAGAACCTCCACGGAAACTACTTTCCCACGTCTGCACACGTAGCCAAGGATGGAAGTACCATGGAACAAGGATTCCTCAGGAACTAATGCAAAATTCAAAGTCGTGTTTATAATAGGAAATGTAGATGTACCCCAAACGGACCCAATGAGAGTAATTACAGGGGAAACTACCCATAAACGACGGAGATATGACTAAAACTCCTGCAAAACGAGGACAATATCTAAAAGGCAAGCGCGAAAATTAACCAGTAACGACCGAGACAAGCTTGATAGGCCATTAGAAAGGAAGGGATCTAATCTTAATCCTCCCAAATTTTCATAATAAAAGGATCATGCGTTAATGAGATATCCAATAACAGGAATAGCGACATCAAAAGTCCGAGCTCAGGGAAAAGACGATGTTTGCGTAGGATCCATAATTAAAACATACAACGAAATTTACACGGAAATTATTAAAAATGGGGAACTATAGTTATGAAAATTTTCAGCCCAAACGGTCCAGCCGTTGTGAAGTTATACCCATGATGGGAACATAGAAATGCCCATCATGTGTAATGACACGTGAGGGTGGCGATGCGCAGGGAACTGGCTGTCGGAACCGAGATCCGCACTTCGGCAGATCGCGAAGGCCAATTTCCGTCCAAATAAGGAAGAGCCCGGTCAAAACAAAGCACGGAAAGTGCAAAACAACCTTAGATCATGAGGGAAAAATCTGAAATAAATCACAGAAGCCCATATGAAAGAAATAAAAACCCGTGCATATCATAAATCCCGAACAATTAAACGGAAACGGCGCCCGCATACGAACGACTATGGGAATGACGCATGTGATTACCGAATGTGCGCGCGAACTTTTGCTAACTCAATGAATACCAGGAAATAGGACACAACCTTAGTACCATTGGAAAGGTGGGAATAAATGAAAATTTATGATACCAAGAACGGGAGAAAACATCCAGAAATGAATGAGATATAGGGACATGAAGTTGGAAACCTGAAAACGCGCGGGAAAACAGCTTCAAGAGGTCCAGAGTCCTAAATAAAATACATAAAAATATGATATCTTCAAGGACGACCTACTATAACAACGAACAATACATATGGAGGATTAGGATGTGATAATACAAAGGGGAATCAGGGAATATGAACGAAATTCACGAAAACCACTAAACTACGACGGACCATGGCGGGAATTTTAGGGAATGATGTTCTAATGAAGTGGAGAGCTATAACACATTCGTTTGAGTAATTCTTGACTACTAGCAACTTTTTCTTTCAGTTTTAAACCTGAATAATTCACTCATTTATCATTTCAGTCTCATTTTAACTAAATGTCACTAAATAAAAATTGGAATAAATCAGCTGAAGGTCTCAGCACAGCCGTACGCATAGTAATGCGAAGTTTGAATTCAGAATCATCGAGTCATAGCAAATTTAATGGTATATATAGGGAATTTGAAATAGGTAACTGCGACAAATACAGCGCAGCCAAGTTCCAATTAACCATTAAAATAGCTTAGGCGAGGGAGGACAATAAGAATTCTAGGCGCAGTAGAACTATAGCATGAAAATTTCATTTTTTATTCAGTTTGAGAAAAATACACTGTAAATAAATCCTGTAAATAGAAGGTAGAGCGTGAAAAAGGAAGGCGACCCAAGGAGTATAAAAGGGAGACCCTTTCTGCGACTTTTTGCCCCCTTAGAGAAGTAAGAAAATAGAGTATTATTTTTCTCAAGCATTTCTGGTTGTCACTCCAGTGCGAAAAAGTGATATACAGTTAAGATTGCCACTGTAGTAAAAGGCAGCAATTAAGGAGAGAAATATTAAGTAGATATTTCAACAGGAGAGCTGGTTAACACTCCAGATTTCAAAGTGTAAACACAAAACAGTTATCTTGCTACTGTTAAAACAAGCAATAAAATAAGACAAAAATAAAATAAACCCAAGGGACACTCCAGACACAATCCAAATCCATTAACTGATTAGAATCTTTGAAACTTCACCAAGTAGAAGATTAAATCCAAATTAAACAACGCTACACAGAATTACACCTAGACAAATTAAGAAATTTCAATAAAGAAACAGCTCTGCAGGGCTCGGTTTATCTGTAAGTCAATTCCCAGGAACTTTAAAACTAACCCATAAAAATAGAATTAGCCAAAACACTCGGATTGGTACTATATTTACAATAAATAACACTAGTACACTTCCCCATCCTAACTAAAGAACCAGGGAACAGCTTGGTGGTGGTCTCGTTTGAACCTCCCAACTGACCTTCCTTCGTTCTCTCCTTCAGCAGGGTGACGTGGCAGACCTCATGTGACCCAAGCCGCATGTATATAAACACACCTGGGGTGGGAACTGAAGAAGTAACCTTCTTCTCAACATTCCCACTTCAGTCTAAGTGGCCAGGGATCGCTGTCCTGCATTGGGCCTGCCAGTACGCATGCCCGATCTACCCCCCGTGAGGTCCTCAGCACCGGACGCTATGCCTGGACCACCTCGACCCCAGACGCATCCCTGACAAGTGGTTCAAATTGGTTCGTAACTACATACACACTGAAGAAGGTGTAAGATTCTACACTATGATGTATCATCTTGCCTGGTCGTTGAAGACAGGCAAACCCTCGCAAGAGGATGTCAACACCTGTACCGACTGGTACAGGGTGGCTACGAACAACCATGCCTCACGAATGCATATGTCGCATGACGACATTGAGACAGAGGCGAAAAGACTTCCCAACCAGTATCCCCCTGCTCATATTGCACAGATGTACATCCTCACATGTAGATGGATAAAGCCAATGACTGACGACACTTGTGAGCATCGTAAAATTCAGCATCAAGAACGAGCACTCATGTACTCGAACCCTCCCCCAGTGTCATACTCAAACCCACCTGTGATGTACGCAAACCTTCACCCTGTGGTGTATTTGAACCCTCTGCCACAGTACCCCCCTCTGATGTACATGCACTCATCAGTGTATGAATCCACCCATGCACCACCAGTGCATGGGCATGCTCCTCCATGCACTTCCCATGGGCAAGGCCATCCTGCACACCATGTCCATTACTCTCACTGTCATCAAGACAAGGATTCATCCATGAACGACATCAACGTCAAGACTCATCATGACAACAACAACTATCTCAGTGATGATGTTGCTGTCAATACAGCAAGGTCCATGATGACTCATAGGACCATGTCAAATTGCCCATCTGGCTCTGGCCCGTCGGGGTCTGTGCTGTGCAAACGGATGAGGAACTGAACCCCTCATATCCCTACCTTCATCAATGACAATACCATCATTGATTATCTACCTTGTACCATTCCTCCTTCATCAACAACAATGTTGTCATTGATTGTTCATGTCATATCTGTGCATACCTGACCCCGACCCGACTTCCGGACCTCCACCCTCTTCACCTCCAGAGTCATACCCTACCGCTGCCGTTCCGATACTCACCTCCGGTCCTGGCAACACACCTCCTTCTACCCCCCACGCCACCTCTACTCCTCCTCCCCTCTCCTCCCCTATCTCCATCCGCTCCGATACTCACCTCGGACCGAACACCGCCCCTCTCGCCACCCTCCTACTACTTCTCCACCCTCCTACTCCGCTCCTCCTTCACAACACCTCCACCCTCCCGTCACCCTCCTATGCTTCCCCCGTCCACTCCGATACTCACCTTCGGACCTGACAACTCTCCTTTCCGCCACTCCTCCTCCCTTACCTTTCCCCTCTCTCCTCCCTCTGGTACTCCTCCGCCACCCTCCCGCCAAGTTATGACCTTCCACCGCTGTCCCGTACTTCGTACTACTATGTAAACACCATTGCCAATATCCCTCGGACTTTCAACCCCGCCTCCGTAACCTCCGTAAGCTCCGCAACCCCCGAGCTTCGCGGATCGCCTTTGGCACTTTCGCCGCTTGTAATGTATCTCTCGCCTTTACCCCTCATCCCTATTTGGACTACTGCTTCTTCCCATTCTAGCCAGTTAGTCATCATCCCCACTTCTCCTCATCCTCCTGCCCCTCTGGGCCTCGCCCTCCCTACCTCCTTTCGGACGTATCACAGGTCCTGCCTTATGACCTTCAGTACCGCTCCGCTTCTTCTACCCTTTGTTCCCGTTCGGACGTCTTCGTTCCGATTCGGTTACCCTTTGTTTTCCTTGTGCTTGCCCCCTCCATTATATATATCGGCGCTTGTACATACTCGTTTTGGTTCAGTCCGAAATCGACCTGAAATGCCCCCTAGAGACTTCCTGCTCACCTACTGTGAAATTAAGGACCAAATGGACAAACAGCAATGGCACAGCGCTCCGCTTGAGTCGCTGAGGCCAAGGTCCCTCCATGCTAAGTCTCCGATTCCACTCCGGAGTCGTCTGCATCCGCCCGGTTCTAACAGTTCACTTTATTCTTCATTGACAACAATTCTGCTGTCGATGACCTCAACTTTCAACATCGTCACTATCGACAATGGTATTTAATGACTTGTTCTCAATGGCATTGAAGCCGTTTTTCTCCTTATCATTTCCTACAATCGCAGCGATGAGAAAGTCACTTCATCGTCAACAACACTGTCATCGAGATCTGGGTGCATATGTTCCAGGAGAAACTCTAAGTGGGCTTCGCCTACAAACTACTATTATAGCCTCCTGCAATGTGTGCCCCCATTTGCATACATTCTTTGTATGTAGAATGTCAAATTTAAATTTCTTCAAAATGCTTGTACCCTGTCTGCAATTTAATATCGCAAGGGAGGAGGATGGAGGCCGTGGCCCATGTCTATTCCACTCACAACATCAATTGATGTTGTGTTGTCTAATAATTATGTCGCGATGCTAATTTAGCATCACGGATGCTTCTCTATTTATTTGTGCCAAGAATGGATTAAAATGTATATAAACCCTCAGGGTAGCTGTGTGTGTGTAATTCTCGATATTTTACTTCCCATAGAGGCTGCCCATTAGGGCGCCAAGGGGAAGGGGTGAGGCCCAAGGCATATTATCATACATGTTTCTATACTCAAGTTCCACATGATTCTAAGCTCCCGGATAACACCAACATTGTTCGCCAATGCCTGGATTCGCAACTGAACAATCCAAATTCTTCTGAATTGTGACAGTGGTAGACCGTATCACATGAGCCTATTATGCTGTGAGTGATTCCCTATAGAACGTCTGGGTCCATGCCAATTGAACTCCTAACTCCTGGCCGGTTGTGCCCATGAGAGGCCCCTTTTGGGTAGTGAATAGAAGACTTAGTCATATGATATGAACCTTTTCTATACTCAATGTAATCGGTAGTGGAGAAGTTGGTGATCAAGTGATCATGAGACCGGCTCCTCAGCTTGTTGGCCCGACGCATAAACACGTGCCTCTTGAGACTTTGGAGAACCACGACCTCCCAACAGGTGAGTCGAACCAACGTCCTCTCAATCGGCAAACGCCAGCGAGAGAGTAGATTGGTGGGTGTTACCACTACACCACCACTCCTCCCCTAAAGAGCAGACCAGCCTTTACTTCTACCCCGTCAATATACAGCCCATAAAAGCGTATTATTAGATGGACCATCTGTGGCCTGAGGCGAACGGGGGAATGGAACGTTACCGTCCCCAAACAAGTAAGATAAACCTTTCAATTTTCTCATGGTTTTTTTTTCTCAGTGCACCATCCCCTGCACCACCTAAAATTACCTTTAACCGGGTCACTTCATATTGAGAGGCTTCGACTTTCGTCGGGGTGGTCACCGCGCTACCTCGCAGTTCCAGGTCACCCATTGTGCACAAGATAATGATTATGGCTGACACATTTACACAATCAGCCAAAAGCAATTCAACTAGTACCACAGAATGACCAATGACCAGCATCACAAGCTCCGCCAGGGTACATACTCCTTACAGCATCCCACATAAATCCTTCATCAGGCTCAAACATTGCAGGGACATCCTTTGACAACCCCAGCAAGTCATCATATGTTCCATCATCCTGGGACCCAATGGTGCGAAAAGTCCTTGAAGAAGCCCCGGCACACCAGATATCAAATGAGGTGAAGGCACTCGTGCGGACCTGTTTCTCTTGCCTTGATGGCTGCACCCTTTCAGGTGGTATTATAACAGAGACTTTGGATTCCTTCGATGCTAGTGCATTCACCATTCGAATCACTGGGGGTGGTCTTGTCGACTTGGCAAAAATTCCAAGCTCGGATGGGTCCATCACGTCAAATAAATGTTGCTTTGGGCTGGTCCCATAAGAGTGATCATTCTTCGACTGTATCATGAGGACAGACATATTGTTCCTTCATAGTATTGTGTGTTGGTAAAGAATTGGAATGACCACATCAATGCCATGTTGATTATCTGCACAGATGACTCCGACACCCCAAGCAGCAAGCTTAAAGAGATATTGGACAGAGAGTACCTTGAAATCATAAACCTTGATGAAATGCGTAACATAGATGCGTGAGCTCTTGAATGTCTCAGCAAATGAGTCGTTACAACTGCCTGTCAGCAGCCTTGAGGGCAATGAATCCTTGATCGACTTGTGATAGATGTCGTGGGTAAAGAGCGCTTCGAACAACGAGGTCACCATGACCCCCCCTGGCTCCCATCTCCCTTCCTTGGACATAAGGTCATCTACAGTGTCGATAATAATGTTGCACGTAATGAGTTCTCCCTGATCTCCCTTACTCATTCCAGGCCACTCCAGAATGTCTTGTAACATCTGACAGGACCGGTCCTTATCCCGGATGGTGCACAAGATGATAGCCGCGGCCTCGGTGAGGATCGGCTCCGAGGCTGCAACTGTGACGACAGACTCAAATCCATCCTTGACACCCAAGCATACACGCATGTGCCTCTCGACTTGGTTCATCTGGTTCCTTACTGCCAACATTCGGTGCCGACCAAAGTAAATGCTCGTATTGAAGTCCAGCACAAGACGATGAGACATCATGGCAAACTTTTCATCGAGGGTCAAGGCGTCGTTTTTCCACGCACGGCAGAGAAGTTTCTGGATAGCAAATACGGTGATTGTGTCTTTGACGCATTCTCCACCCTCTTGGTAGCGTGTTAGCCATCTACAATGACATAAAGTTATTATACTGAAGAAAGATCTGGGAGAACGTACAAGGGACGACCTAATGATAACCTGAACGGTAACTTAGTGACATCATCCAGAGTCATGCCCTCACAAAACTTCATCACCATGTGATCGAAACCTAGTGCGCTGAATGGTTTGACACTGGCAAGTTCACCTTGGAGAATGCGGCTTGATGGGTCAAGGGAAGGTGGTGGGGAGAATCGGTCAGACTCCCCTGTTGTGGATAAGAAGAGGGTCCAGATAGGGAACGACCGTAAACTCCGCAAAGCACGTCTCATCGATGTGAATGCGGACCACCCTCTACCAGTATTTAAAGGCGCCAAGGTGTGGGCTTCATCAAATGCCAAACTCAATATGGGAGTATGCTGCGCTCTGAGCCCGAAACGAGGGTCGATCCTCCCTAGTACTTGTCGGACGACAGTAGCAAGTTCAACCGTGGCTTGTGCATAATTGTATCAGTCAAGACCATGCTTATGGAAGTAATGGGGAATACCATTTGTTTTTGTCATGAATGTCCCGGGCAGTGTTTTCTGTTTTGAAGGAGTCATCGGCCAATTACTTGAATATAGCTGCCTCGACTGTGAGTGACCTAGCAGCAACACAAAACAGAGACTTGCCTCCTCCGCTCTGACCAATACCCCCTTGTAAAACTGCACACGTAGAGGTGCTTGCTGTCCAAACCGCTGTCCAACTGTCATAAATAGTCGAAACTGCCTGGCAAGGGATTTAGGATAGTGCATTAATGCCGCTGACTTCTCGGCCGGTGAGAGCTCAGAAGAAGAGGCGATGATACTTTGTATTGAGTTATGTGGTCCAATGACATTGGATACCCTCTCGAACAATGCAGTGAGAAATGCGCTGAAACGAATATCGCTTTCATGCTCTTTAAGGCCAATCCTTGTGAACCAATTGAAGACATTATGGTCAGGAGCCGGATATCCTAGATTGAAACATTAGAATCACACAGAAGAATACAGGAAGAAAATATCACCTTCAGCTCCCTGACAGAGATTGAAGGGGACTACAAAGTGCGTCTTGGAGAACTCGTCGACCATTCGTGATTTCCCCATGCCAGAGGACTGTACGATTGGTAAGAGGCAAGCATATGTACCAGCAATATTTTGTCTCATCATGTACTGGTAAAGAATGTTGGCAGCGTCTCCTCTGTATTTGGAAGACCATGACTTGACTGCCGCTGGAAGGAGGTTGGAAAGGAAAGACACAAGCAGGCGACGCTCTACCCACCATCTTCAGATGATTGAGAATCAAGTATCGCTTCAGGGTCGGGAGGACCCGCAGGCTGGACGGTTGGAAGAAGAATTTCTATAACTATCACAGTTTATCAGAGCCATCCAACGACGCCCAAAGCCTACGGTGCATACCCAAGTTTCGTATCTCCTTGAACAATTGAGCCTTCCATGCTTCCTCTAACCTATCCCCCAACTCGGGATGTTGTGCGATTAAACCATTCAGTGGCAGTAACCTGTTCGAGTCGAGTAGTCCGTCTGATTGGAGGACAATTTGGTTGAGAAGAAGAACATGAAATTGATTTCTAGGGAGATTGGCAAAGTGGCGCATGAACTCCACGATAAGTGCATCAGGGTCAAGCCTTATGTGGGTGACTTCGTCCAGGACATTGGGATGAACCGCAAGAGTCGTGGGTGCACGTTTAGAAGAGGGCTCACCCACTGACGGCCCAATCTCCAAATTGGATCTCTTTAGAGCTGACTGGTTTGGGAGCGGGACTTGAATTTCGCGACTGCCGTGCGGATGTTGCTGGGGAGGCATCAAGTCTCCTGAAGATCTGTCGTGGACTCGGACTCGTACCACACCGTACTCGTCAGCGTACGTCGCTGCTTCGGCGTCCACTCCCGGATTCCTGAAGGCAGGCTCGGTGACTTCCACCGACGAGCCTCCGATGTGCACAGGTTCTTCTTCCATTAGTGTTTCTGGGGCCAAGGCATCTAATGGAACGGCTCGGGCATGCCTACTGCTTCGCAAAGTCGGCATGTTGCAACGTGTTCAGTAGAGTAGGAGGACTTGAGATGGACAGTCCCAAGCCGATCGAGGGATGCGTACTGTAAAATGTAATAACAACTAGCTGAACACTGGATATACTAGACTTCCCCTTAGAACTTCCTTTGGATTTGGCTCTCCATATAACATTCAAAACGCGACATATTCCGTGGATCGGCATTGTGGCATTCAGTGTGTGGCCTGAGACAAGCTGTTACGGGGATGGGGAAAATTCCCCATTCCTCGATCCGTTCTTATAGTGGGATGAGTGAGGTCATATCTGGTCTGTACCATAACAGGATATGTAATCGATGAGTGATCCCAGTCTTGCCTGGGGGTGGACGATCGAGTTCCATCGATCGCGATTGGTGATGTAGTGAGCTATTAAGGGATTGATGGTAGGTAGTTGGAGATGCCAGGATGGACGGGTCAGCCACGGGTACTTGGCGCTCCTCAATGGAGCGTACCGTGTGCGAGGTCGCGACTTGTGAGATGGGTGAGAACTTCATATAGTTGCTATCGGGTACTTGGCGTTCGCAGTGTGAACGTACCGGTAGCGGGTTGATGCCATAAACGTGCAATGAGGACTGACTAGTAGGGCCTTTGGTGACTTGGCGTTCCCAAAGGGAACGTACCATTGGCGGGGAAACATGATGACTGGCGAAGGAGGGAACAGATGGTGGATGGGCGGCAACTTGGCGTTCGCATAGCGAACGTGCCGGCATCACGGGAAGATGGGCCTCAAAGTATTCATGATCTCCAAGATCGTGAGGTGACGTCGTATGTTGAGTACTGGGGGGAGAGCGGAGTGATGAAGACCCATAGGGTACAGATTCAGTAGGACGATACACATGTCGAGAGTCTTCAACTCTCGACCTCAAGCTCTCGCGGCGAGGGCCGTTAGAGGACTCGATATAACCAGACTTATAAGACATATTGAGAGTTGTACAGTCACACGGGTTCAGTTGAGTCACAGGGAGGGTTGTTACAGAAGATGGTACACGAGACAGTTGTAGAGCAGTTGTTAGTTAGCGGGAACCACCTTTGGCGGTTTCCATACAAGACGCATGACTATCTACAAATGGTAAGGTCGCGGGAAATCCCGCGAAACACAAACAACCTCGGCCAGCACCAAAACCCCAATGGGGAAAGCTTTGCATGAGGGGGGGAAAGGGGTAGAACGGGTAAGGAGGATAGGGTAGCGGGATAGAGGACGGAAAGGAGAAAGAGGGGAGGAGCGATAGAGAGGGGAAGTCTTTGACCATGCGACGGATATGGTTGTTGGAGACTCTGTATCCGTAACACAAGCGCTGAGCAAGTTCGATCTCCCATGATATTAAATGTTGCCATCACTTAAACATTAGTACAGCGTTAATTTCATCCTTCAGGAGCAAGTATGGTCCTTTCAGCACAGCGACAAGGAGGGCCAAACGACAGTGATGCATCGAGCATGACGGCTCTTGGCCTAGGCAGGTGACCAGCCTCTCTTTAACGGGAAGAGAGGCTGGTTTCACTTGATGGGTTACTGAATGTCGGGTCTACTGAATTGCAAGAAAAGGGTCTTACCCAAGGTTTTTCCGAGATGATGACATGAAGGAATTGCGTAACTCGAGGAGGGTTGTTTGTTTGTATTTACCTTTTGCCTCAGTGAGGCTGAGACATATCTGATACATCATGACAAAAATCTCTAAAATCTCCATGTAAAGATTATTTTCTAAATCGTCAAATACTTACACTAATAATCCAATCCTACCACAACACAGCCATGCAAAATGAGAATGCAACACCCGGTAGCTTACCACAGCGGGGCCGACCACCTTCCACTAAGCGCAAAGTGTCAGCCTCGACTCATCCACATGTCACCATTGAGCCGCTCTCACCGTCCAAGAGGGTCAGAGTGAATGACCACCGATCATTGGATCCAACAATGCCCTCGATGAATTCTGGAACTTTCGGACTTGGCTTTGGAACTCAACAGTCACCACCCCCAGCGGCATTCCCTACCCAAACCTCGTGCTCCTGCACATGGTACCCTAAGTCTCCTTGGTCTATGATGTTTCCCGTTCAGCTTCAGCACCTAACCTCATGTCCGACTATGGTGATCGGCCTATAACTATGTGTGAGGTCTGCGGAAGCTTGAAGGTCAGTTGCTCAACCCAAGCCAAACAACATAGAAAGCAGCACCTAGCCAGAAAAGTGGAGGTTGTCTTCGAAGTCTTGCGCACTCAGCAGCTCACAATTGGGGATGACCATCGTGGACCAGGATGAGCTGCTCAAGAAGGACATGAGCCCTTCCACAAGGACCGAGATAATGTGCTTCCTGCAAGGCCAGAGGAAGTCAAACCGACCGTTAGATTTTGTACGCGCGATTACCCAATGGCTCGCTATGGAAGAAAGGACAGGCCAACGCATAGTGTACCTTCATATAGAATCCCAGTGAAGTCCCCCCAGTCCGAGGAGAATGCAAATGTGCCATGTGTCAGGAAGTCGCGAGTATTTACCGATAGCTCATTTGAGGCACTCCAGAAGTATTTTGTTGAGCAAGTTATTGTTGGAGGAACCGTGTGCTATGAGGGTACTCCAACGGAGCTAACCTGAACAGCCACATTCCTGCGTTAGCGTGGGAACATTCTGGGAGAGCAACTCGCCCAGAATCCACCATGTGACTACTTAGTCACAAGACCTCTTTTATATTATTTCGGTCTAACCCATGCCAGTCCACGGATATATTCATTCATTTGAATTCATTTCCTTTTCCCTCAGTTCTTCACGCATATTACCTTTAGTCCTACTCATAGGTAATATCATTAGTTCTTCACACATATTAGCTGAGACTGAGTCCTACTCATAGTCCAGCTCCGAGATCAAGTGTCGCTCATCAACAGTTATCGAGTGTTAGAGATGGGCGGATTCAGACGACTCCGGAGTGGAATCGGAGACTAGCGTGGAGGGACCTTGGCCTCAGCGACTCAAGCAGAGCGCTGTGCCATTGCTGTTTGTCCATTTGGTCCTTAATTTCACAGTAGGCGAGCAGGAAGTCTCTAGGGGACATTTCAGGTCGATTTTGGACTGAGCCTTCATGAGTATGTACAAGCACCACTATATATGTATAATGGAGGGGGCGAAAGCACAAGGAAACCAAGGGGGACCGAATCGGAACAAAGGCGTCCAAACGGGAACAAAGGGATGACAGAAGCGGAGCGGTACCGAAGGTCATAAGGCAGAACCTGTGATACGTCCGAAAGGAGGTAAGGAGGGCGAGGCCCAGAGGGGCAGGAGGATGAGGGGAAGTGGGGATGATGACTAACTGGCTAAAATGGGAAGAAGCAGCAGCCCAAATAGGGATGAGGGAGAAATGCGAGAAATACATTACAAGCAGCGAAAGTGCCGAAGATGATCCGCGAAGCTCGGAGGTTGCGGAGCTTACAGAGGCGGGGTTGAAAGTCCGAGGAATATTGGCAATGGTGTTTATGTAGTATGAGATCACCAATGCAATGGACTAAGACCGAGGTGGAGTCAAAGTCCGAGGTAGGAACTATGACAGAGGCTCAGAGCAAAGGTATGAGCGGTGCCCAAGTACAAAGTACAGGTCAGCGGTGGGAGGTCGTAACTTGGCAGGAGGTCGGCAGAAGAGGACCAGAGGGAAGAGAGGGGAAGTGTCAGGTCCGAAGGTGGGTATCGGAGCAGACGGGAGAAGAGTAGGAGGATGATGGAAGGGTGGAGGTGTTGTGAGGAGGGAGCGGAGGAGTATGAGGAGGAGTAGGAGGAGGGTGGCGAGAGGGGTGGTGTTTGGTCCGAGGTGGTTATCGGAACGGACGGAGATAGGACAGGAGGGTGGCAGAGGAGTGGAGGTGGCATGGGAGGTGAAGGGTGGTGTGGTGCCAGGACCGAATGTTACGGGGATGGGGGAAATTCCCCATTCCTCGATCCGTTCTTATAGTGGGATGATGAAGGTCATATCTGGTCTGTACCATAACGGGATATGTAATCGATGAGTGATCCCAGTCTTGCCTGGGAGTGGACGATCGAATTCCCATCAATCGCGATTGGTGATGTGGTGAGCTATTAAGGGATTGATGGTAGGTAGTCGGAGATGCCAGGACGGACAGGTCAGCCACGGGTACTTGGCGCTCCTCAATGGAGTGTACCGTGTGCGAGGTCGCGACTTGTGAGATGGGTGAGAACTTCGTATAGATGCCATCGGGTACTTGGCGTTCGCAGTGTGAACGTACCGGTAGCGGGTTGATGCCATAAGCGTGCAATGAGGACTGACTAGTAGGGCCTTCAGTGACTTGGCGTTCCCAAAGGGAACGTACCATTGGCGGGGAAACATGATGACTGATGAAGGAGGGAACAGACGGTGGATGGGCAGTGACTTGGCGTTCGCGTAGCGAACGTGCCGGCATCACGGGAAAGTGGGCCTCAAGGTATTCACAATCTCCATGATCGTGATGTGACGTCGTATGTCGAGTACTGGGGGGAGAGCGGAGTGACGAGGACCCATAGGGTACAGATTCAATAGGACGATACACATGTCGAGAGTCTTCGACTCTCGACCTCGAGTTCTCGCGGCGAGGGCCATTAGAGGACTCGATATAACCAGACTTATAAGACATATTGAGAGTTGTACAGTCACACGGGTTCAGTTGAGTCACAGGGAGGGTTGTTACAGAAGACGATACACAAGACAGTTGTAGAGCAGTTGTTAGTTAGCGGGAACTGCCTTCGGCGGTTTCCGTACAAGACACGTGACTATCTACAAATGGTAAGGTTGCGGGAAATCCCGCGAAACACAAATAACCTCGGCCAGCACCAAAACCCCAATGGGGAAAGCTTTGCACGAGGGGGGGAAAGGGGTAGAACGGGTAAGGAGGATAGGGTATCGGGATAGAGGACGGAAGGGAGAAAGAGGGGAGGAACGATAGAGAGGGGAAGTCTTTGACCATGCGACGGATATGGTCGTTGGAGACTCCGTATCCGTAACACCGAAGGTGAATATCGGAACGGACAGCGGTAGGGTAGGATTCCGGAGGTGGGGAAGGAGGAGGTCCGGAAGTCAGGGCGGGTCGGGTATGCACGGATATGACATCGAGTGTGTTCAGTGGGAGACTGGACAGCTACAAAGGGAGCCGTCATTATGCAACCTGGACAATGAGAAGCAAGGCTTCTCATGGGAGACCATAAACGAGTTCTCTGTGGAGGAGACACAGTGGGTGATGATGACAAGAGTGCCAGTCATTTGGATGATATTAACAACAATTGCTGTTGGCAATGAGAGGGCGATGTCACTCAAGGGACATGCAGCAAGTGGGAAGAGAGATGGGAAAGGTTCAAATCATGTCCGAGATCCGTACCTTGTGAGTTTGATTTCATGATGACAAAATAAAATAATGGATCCACGCACATTTGTTATTTTCCTAGGGTTGTACCATTGCACTATGTATGATGTTGAGCTTTGGGAATCAGCGAATCAATCACATTCAATCGATTCTCAGCATGTTGATGTTTGCGATGAACACCAACCAAACAACAATTTCAATTTTGAGTCGAATTGGTCTCATTGTTGCACACAGTACGACTCACAATCGACTTCACATGGCAGCTGAGGGTGCATCGGCAAATCTAAAAGCACTAGGGCGCCAACTGGTGGAAAACAAAGTTTCAGTGCATCTGGTCTATGACAATCTCAATCAGTACTGTCGTTTATGGCACCCATCACTCGACAGTTGCACATCACTAGAAAGTGGGACCGCTGCGACGCTCATTATCCAGCATGAGGTGGCAGAGGGGGCCTTTGACGGGATTGAATATGAACAACGGCGAGCCTCAGTCTGAAGGGAACAGATCACTTATGAGAAGATCTGGGGTGACATCAAATTTGACCATCTAGCCACAATTGGAGCCACCAGTATCCTTCGGATCCTTCCTGAATATCTTCAGCCTAGTCAGCCATCTAATGACAGCCTATAGAGGGGGGCCGTTTGGCCTTCAAATGGGCCTAAAAGGGGGTATTTACTAGTGGATGTCCTGGACATCCTGGTGAAGAAAGAAAAGGCCTGATCCATTCACCAGGACATCCTAGTCTGGGACTCATCAGTGTGGTTCTGAATGTGGATTTTGTTTGAATTGTTGCTAAGGCTTCATAAAGGGTCCTTGTATCCACTTCCCAATTTGTGAATCAATACAAAAGGTCACGTGTCGGAAGATATCGGGTTGTGTTGCTCTGATGCAGGTTTTCGAGTCTTCCCACATTAAATTTGCTGTCACGGAATGGGGATGTTTTAGTGTCAACCCATGCAGTCATTACCCAACCCAACCCATAGGGGTTTTGGGATACTGTACTCCACTGACCAACAACCACCAGGGTCCTGCACATGATACATGTGTGACGGACCGCTGGCTCATTTTGATGCATGACACCCAACCGGCCAGGCCTCTACTCTATTTACCGGAGTTAGCCAAATGTATTTTATTTCAAAAGGAAAGCAGTGGATGGGAAATTTGAAAACATGTTTGCTGTACTCCCTTGTAAAAAAATTCTTACTCCCGGTCATCATCCATGGATGGGTTTGCTGAAGCCGAGCCTGATACTCTTGATGAGGCTCCGCCTTCCTTTAGCCTTCAGAGCCAGGATCTTGGCTGGGGAATGCGAGCTAGATGGGCACGCAATTTGGATGAAGAAATGAAGAAATTTCATTTTTGAATGTATTTAATTTACAAAAAAGGAAATTTGAAATCAATTTGCATAGCCACTGAGAAGGCAGCCCAACTGCATGACATGGATTGCTTGACTGCCTGCCCAGTGTGATGCATGATGTGGCTGTGTTTTGGGCCGGACCAGCAGGCCTGCATGATGTGTGACCAGTTGTTGGTTGGTGGAGTACAGTAGCCAAAGGTCAAATATCCATGCACACAGAAAATTAACACTTTATATATTACTCTGGACATGAAACAAAGTTGGGGTGTGGTGGCATAAGTGGCGCAGCATGTGCATTTGGGTTGTGTAACCTTTTACGTCGTGTGTGTTCGATTCTCACTTGTGGAAGTTTTTTTTTCTCATTTCTCATGCACAACAAGTTATAATGTCTCCAATTATTGCATGGGAGGATGCAAAAAAAGCTTGGATTAATGAGAATCAAACCCACAACCCAGGCTGCATAGTCTTAACACTGTTAGAGACCGGAGCAAGACAAAGGAGTCGTCTCCATGGCAGAGGGCTTCAGCCTCAGCGACTCAGGCCAGGAGCACTGTGCCAAGTTACATGTCTGTGCCCTAATTTACTTACTGGCAACAAGAACTAAAGGGGGATCAACTTGTAAGGAGTCATAACCTACCCCTCATTTCCCATTACATAATTGTATAATTGTCTTGTAATAAACATGTATATACAAAGTACATACAATAGTGTGGGAAAGTGGAAAGAGCAACTTAGCCTTTTCCTCCCATACTGTTGCAAATAATAACTTCATACAAGTTACTTTTGTTGGCAGCCTGAGGAACTAGGCTAACCAGGGTTGGCACCTGCACCAACCCCTTACACAACTCTAGTCGATTTTATCACTGAAGTGTAACCCATGTACAAGTTAAGTATATATAGTTACAGCGAGGGCAGGTCCGTGAATAGTGGGACCAAGCAGAGCGGAGCTAACGGGGATAGATGTTAGCTGACTGAATATTACCGATGAGTCAGGTTGCAGGTTTAATGGAATGACAGGTTAAGACCCACAAGTGGAAAGGAGGGATGGGCCCAAAGGTAGACTTGCAGGGCAAGCAAGTGAATTGCCCAGCGGAGGCGGAATGTGCTAGCAGATGTCGGAGCTGTCCAGAGAACTTCAGGGCTCTGTACTTAGGGAGGCATAGGTAATATATTGAATTGGAGGGGTGGTGACCATCAGGGGGGTCGGAGGTGATCACGGAAACCGGAGGCTCCGAGGTTAGTGGCAGAGGAGTGGAGGTAATCTGGAGGAGCAGAGGTGGTCGAGGGTGGTGGCCATGGATGGATATGACAAACACAAGCTGTACCGCTTATGCCGCAGCTGACCAACTGTTTAAGGTCCGGAGTAATAGATAAAGTGTGGATTTCCCGCATGCCCGGGTGTTTTCAACTTCACAGCCTTGACTATGCTCCCATGGGTTGGGTTGGGTAACAACCGCATGGGTCAACACTAAAACATCCACTCCGTGACTATGTAACTCCCTTTGAACTCCTTGAACTTGGTGTGGGAACATCACATGTTGCCAGATAGCAATTCAGACTGGATCCTCCTTCCAATTGCATTGATTATATAAGTCTTAGCAACAGTGAAGACCCTTTTCCAACATGACAACCATTCAGTAAAAATCCGCATTCATGAACCGGGGTTTGATTCCAGCCTCTATATAATATTACAAAGTCATAGAGGCTGGAGTCCTGCCTAAGGACATCCCCAGGATATCCTAGGATGTCCTGGATGTCCTGGGATGATTCTATAATTCAATCAAATTCAATCAAATGCTTCTGTGATTCAATCAAATTTGTATTATTCAGGGTAGACATTCAAAACATAATGCTGCAATTGAATCTGATTTCCCATGACAATCCTCAGGCTGCTCAACTGTCTGTGCACAATGCTGGCCACTTGTCATATCCATCCCCAGCCATCGACTTCCAATCCCTCCAATCCCTCCAGTCTACTTCCGCTCCTTCTCCACTAACCTTGGAGCTCCTGTATTCTGCAACCCCCTCGGTACCCCTCGATGGTCACCACCCCCTCCTTTCAATTTATTACCTATGCCTCCCTAAGTACGGAGCCCTGAAGGCTTCCAGACAGCTCCGACGTCCGCTAGCACACTCCCGCCTCCGCTGGACAATACACTTGCTTGCCCTGCAAGCCCACCTTCGGGCCTATCCCTCCTTTCCGTTTCTGGGTTATCGCCTGCCTTTCCGTTAACCCTGTAACCCGACTCGTCGGTAATATTCAATCAGCTAATGTCTAACCCCGTTAGCTCGGCTCGGCTCGGCTCCGCCATTTGCGGACCCACCCTTGCTGTAACTATATATACTTAACTTGTACATAGGTTACACTCCAGTAATAAAATCGACTAGAGTTTACCCTCTTCAGTTCTGGTGGCCAGTTAGTAAGTTAGGGCACGGACATGTTTACTTGGCACAGCGCTCCTGGCATAAGTCGCTGAGGCCGAAGCCCTCCATCACGGAGACACTCCTTCGTCTCGACCTGGTCTCTGACACCACTGTCTGAAGGGGTGTCAACACTGTTTCCCATGGCCCCAACACACTTTACGCAGATGGATAGCCCCTTTGAATAGCTTCCAGAATATAGATTTTGAGACTGAATTGACCAATAAATCATCGAGAAAAACGCAAAATACTTTTTTGGATGCGAGTCTTTTGGGTTAGTGTGGCTGTCCACCTCATGTCTGTGCACAGTGCTGGTCATTGTCCGGAGGGGTGTCCAGACTGTTTCCCACGGTGTCAACACACTTTGCGTAGTTGGATAGCCCCTTCAAATAGCTTCCAGAATATATAATTTGAGACTAAATTGACAAGCAAGTTATTGAGAAAAATGCAAAATACTTTTTTGGATGCGAGTCTTTGGGATAGACTAAATTTCACTGACAGTCCATCGAAGTCATCGAAATTCCCAGACTTGTACCCAGTCGTTTTCGCTCCGTGGACACGCACAGCACACTGCAATGTGGAAATGTAACTAAGTAACTTTTGTATTCAATGTAAAGTCACGTTCTGCTTTCAATACAAAGAGTCACATGCTACAGGGATAAACTCAAGTCCGATCACCTACTCCGAAAATTTGCGCATGACACTTCGCTCTAACGACTGGTACACATTGGCAGTGGCAGTACACTTAGGCATTTGCCGAATTTGCTGCCTGATCCCTCTTGAGCCCACTTACATTGCCTTCCAAGCTCGCACTCTCAGATCTCCTCATGCCTTCCTCAGAGAGGCACACACACTCAGTCTCGCCACCCCCAGTTGATTTCATCATAGCTAAGAGTGAGCAGGAATGGAAGAAGCGAGCATGCCGCTTCCAGGCTGAAATTGTGCATTTTTTGCTTCGGAAGCCTAAAAAGGACTTGGTTTCTACTGCCGCTACAGGAAGTGGAAAAACATATATTTTCTTCCTCCCCTCCTTGTTCGAAGAAGAAAAAGGCAGCATCACTTTTGGAATTGTGCCTCTAAAAAAACTTGGTGACCAGCACAGAGATAGTGCACAACAATTGGGATTGACTGCCATATCGCTTGAAGCAAAGACAATTAATAAGGAAGTTGTCAAGGTATGTAACAGTGAAGACACATACTTTTTTGATCATAACTCATTTCGCCAAATAGGAGATTGAAAGCTTGGCATATAATTTCGTTTTTCTTGGGCCTGACTTGCTTTGAGGGGCAATCTTGAAGCCGCTGTGGAGGAACAAAATTTTTGTTAGTAATATAAATCGCATTATTGTGGATGAGGCACACTCTGTGGCCCAGTGGTCATCTTTCCAAGCAGCATACAAAGAGCTAACATGGCTCTATGCATACCTCTGTCACCGATGCCAGTGGTACCTGACATCCGCAACGTTGAATGCCAAGACATGTTCTCAAGTACTTGGGCAGGTTGGCATGGCTCCATGGATAAGCCCAAGTGGTGGCAATGGGACCACATGGCTGCGTCGATCTAATGAATGGCCAAATCTCCATTATTGTGTGTGGGAAATGGAGTATAGTAAGAGTTCTTACTATGACCTTGCTTTCCTCATTCCGCTTCACCTGGAAGAGTCACACCCGATGCCAGAATCGTTTGTCGTATACTGTAATTCTTGTGATGAGGCCGAACGCAGTGCAGAATTCCTACGATCACGAGTCTGTAAAGCGCTCTGCCACAAAATCATTTGGATCCATTCTGGAATGTCTGATAAGCACAAGCTGAAAGTGGTGGAGGACTTTAGGGATGGGAAGCTTATCGGCATCACCAGCACGGAATCACTTGGATTGGTTTGACCTCAGGGTTTAATGCATTGTACAAATTCTAATGCCATCCCCGTAGGGCCACGATCTGCACAATGTCACATGATTAGTTCAATACTGCCCACCCGATAATCTAAATACCCTGACTCAACGGTTCGGTCATGCAGCAAGGAATCCAGACATCCATGCAATCGTCATTCTCCTTGCCCCAAAAAGTTATTTCGAGAAGAACCGTCAACGACAGGATGAAAGGGCCCAGAAGGCTGCAGAGTCTCACAAGCGTAAATGTCAGGGACGTGTCCAGGGTTGAGGTGGTCCGGGCGTAGCGTCCGGTGCTGAGGACCGAGTGGGGGGTAGATCGGGCATGCGTACTGGCAGGCCCGATGCGGGACAGCGATCCCTGGCCACTTAGACTGAAGTGGGAATGTTGAGTTATTATTAAAAAGGGGAACTATGCTACTTACCTGAAGTGGGAATGTTGAGAAGAAGGTTACTTCTTCAGTTCCCACCCCAGGTGTGTTTATATACATGCGGCTTGGGTCACATGAGGTCCGCCACGTCACCCCGCATACAGCCGCGGTCACCCGGGTGTCCCCATGGGGGATCCCGAGGGCATATGCTGCACGCGTGCACACTAGGTTGCACCCTAGAGCCATCCAGGGTCGTCCGGGGCTAGGCATGTCGTGTGTGCGTTGCAGGCGGGTCAATAATACATAGATATAAGGGAAAGGTCATCCGTGTGAAATAGAAATAGAAATAGGAATAGAAATAGAAGTGGGAGAGGGATAGAGGGGGAAGGGATATGAAGGAAGGGTGCAGGGTGGGAGAAGGGGTACCGGGTGAGGTGGGTCCGGGTGGAGGTGGGTCAAGCAGGTGTGCCCTGACAGTATATAAATTCATTAATTCCACCAGCCAATCTATCAGTCAGAACCCACCCTTCCTTCTGGATGGATTACACAACCAGCATTTTAGGACGGCTGCTCGCAACGCCTCAGGATACTGCTTCACTCTAGCAAGGAATTTTGCAAGGTACAAAGCGTACTTATGCTTCCCACAGCTCAACAGGATTGGAATCCACACGGCAAGGACATCAAGAATGATATCAACCATGCCATAGTTGATTGCATGAACGAGGATGCAGTAATACATTGCATCACAGTTAAATAATACTTGGTTATTTTGTACTTGGTCTTGTTCCATATCATGATGATGACGTTCACGTAAGTGGCTGGCCTGAAACTGTTTGGAGGCAATGCTCTGAGCATGATGTTTGATATCGTCCAGGGTTGGGTTGGACTTGAGGAATCCCACAATGTCCCCACCCACGTCTTCCTTCCATGCATTGAGTATTGCAACATGGAGAATATAGTCGATCCCATCGTTCATCATGTGGAAGGGGGGGACTTTCTGATTCAGCTTGGCAGTGTTATTTGGAAAAAGGGTCATAATATTTGTAAAGCTCATTTGGGTCATTATGCATTCCCGGTGTTGAACCATGGATCCGGTTAATCACATCAACACACGCCATTCATATGTAAAACAGTCCAGGTATTGGCAAGAGAAAGCCTAGCTGCTCATACCAACCCTCCTCGATTCTCCTTGAGCGCATTACAGTCTCGATCTTCTCTATAACACCAAGATCTCCATGCACAAGAACAACGTAGTTCTCAAAAATCGTGTCCTTGATTATCCCACTCTGTTCCAGCAGGGATGCGATGGCTTCAATGTTGCCATCTATTGTTGAGGCTTTAGCATACATCACTTCGGCAGTTGTGTATGATGTTTTTTCGGGGTGAAGCTGGAACTCATATGGTGGTTCCCCAAGTCCTGATCGTAGTTCAGGCAGGTATTCCTCAATGAATGTCGACACGATATGCCATTGCAATGTTCCTTCAGTTGCTGGCCTGCAGACATTTTGGGGAAAATATCCTCATATGTCGTACCTTGGAATGGATTAATTCCTAGTTCATTGTTAGGGCTCCGCTCCCACAAGTATTTTGCATACTCAAGATCTATGGGTAGTACGCCATTGTGCATGTTGAGGAACAGTCCGGTAGTGATACTTTCAAACATCTTCTCATTGAGATCAGTCGGCTGCCCCACACCGAACTTGAAGTCACAGTTGTCGTATGCAATATTGACCACCCTTGTTGCCCCAAGGGTCTTATTGGTTTGTTTCTGGTTGTTGATAAGTGACTCGCGTAAGTTCTCGATGGAAGTGGGCGAAACAGCAATCCCAATGTGTGCAGCCCACTGTCGGACAGACCTGGATGCGTTGGATGCTGCAAGGTAAAATGCATGCTTGGTCTGTAACGCATTACATTTGTCATTGGAGCTGTGGATCAAGATGGAAAGGATGACAGTGGTCTTCTGTTAAGGGTAAGTCCTTGGCCTTAGGGAAATTGCTATAGTACTCACCACATCGAATAAATGACTATTTCTTACCGCGGTATTGCGGCGCTTGTGGTCATTGTCCCCAAATTGCTCCTCAAGTTCTCCCCCTACTTCAGTTGTCACCATGGCATCCCTGGTAATTCCATATTTTCTCCATCTGCGCTGTTTTCCATCGGTGTTTAGTAGCTGATGTATGGCTTTCCATAAGATCGGTGCCTTCTGTTGGAAAGTAACCTTCAGCGTGCTGATCCAGCTGGCCTCAAGCTGTTCTGCTCGCATCCTAGAGATGCTCATATGAAGCCCAGCAGCCTTATCTGAAAGGTCTTGCATTTCTTTCTCATACATCGACTGTACAATATCTAGAATCCATTCCTTGAGATCGGGATGTTGTCCTAGATCATTCTCAAGGTTCCGTCGGTAGTCGCTGTAGTGTGTTGAGGCACAAATTGTGATAAGCAAAGTAGAGAGTGAGATTCCCTCCCTACTCATGAAACTCAAGACCTTTTCAGTGCTGTTTAGGGTGCTAGTCATGAAGATCGAGTGTAAGGTCGGTTGAGGTTCCGACCTTGGTGTTGACTCCTGCTATCCTCAAGCTGTCAGGAATTAGGCAGTATAGAGCTGTAATTTCGACAGGGGAGGAGAAGAGTGAAAACCTGTTTCACCCTTCCCCGCAATTTATATACATTGTTTACATCGAGAAATAAAGAGTAATAAACAATGAATAAAGAAAGCGTGCACAGCACGCATCACCACACATCCATTCCCTACATCGAGGCTAAGTGGGCTCAAGAGGGATCGGGTGGCAAATTCGGCAAATGCCTAAGTGTACTGCCACTGCCAATGTGTACCAGTCGTTAGAGCGAAGTGTCACACGCAAATTTTCGGAGTAGGTGATCGGACTTGAGTTTATCCCCGTAGCATGTGACTCTTTGTATTGAAAGCAGAACGTGACTTTACATTGAATACAAAAGTTACTTAGTTACATTTCCACATTGCAGTGTGCTGCGCGCGTCCACGGAGTGAAAACGACTGGGTACGAGTCTGCAAAATTCCCAGGTCACTGATATCCCAAAGACTCATGTCCAAAAAAGTATTTTGCATTTTTCTCAATAACTTGCTTGTCAATTTAGTCTCAAATTATATATTCTGGAAGCTATTTGAAGGGGCTATCCAACTACGCAAAGTGTGTTGACACCGTGGGAAACAGTCTGGACACCCCTCCGGACAATGACCAGCACTGTGCACAGACATGAGGTGGACAGCCACACTAACCCAAAAGACTTGCGTCCAAAAAAGTATTTTGCGTTTTTCTCGATGATTTATTGGTCAATTCAGTCTCAAAATATATATTATGGAAGCTATTCAAAGGGGCTATCCATCTGCGTAAAGTGTGTTGGGGCCGTGGGAAACAGTGCTGACACCCCTTCAGACAGTGACCAGCATTGTGCACAGACATTAAATAAGTTGGACAGCCACCATCAAAAGACTCGTGTCCAAAAAAGTATTTTGCGTTTTTCTCAATAATTTATTGGTCAATTCAGTCTCAAAATATATATTCTGGAAGCTATTCAAAGGGGCTATTCAACTATGTAAAGTGTGTTCAGACCGTGGGAAACAGTGTTGACATCCCTCTAGACAGTGGTCAGCATGTGCACAGACCATGGGATGGACGAGTATGGCATTCCGGGACAATTTGCAACCATTGAATCAAACTGAATTAGGACATCTGAGGACGTTTGCAACAAATGAATGAAACTGAATGGCCAGGATGTCCTAGGACGTTTATAGTGAAAAAGGCCTTTTAGGCCCCATGCAAACGTCCTGAGGTCCCCCCTATAAAGGCCCACATAGTGGTTGTCCAAGGTGAAAAGCGCTTACACCGTCTGATTAGTCACGAGAAATCCGTGATCAGGCATGTGAATGCCAAAGCGGGCGCAGCCAGGTTTCCCGGCCAGTGGCGAACAGAGGGAAACCTGAGGTCAGCTGGGGGCAGACTGCTAACTCGTGATTAGTCTCGTGAAATGGGGACATCAAACAACAACATATTCCGTGGATCGGCATTATGTGTGGCCCGAGACAAGCGCTGAGCAAGTTTTGAGTCGAGCTCATTACATAAATGTTGCCATCACTTAGTACAGCTATTCGTCCTTGAGGAGCAAGTACGGTCCTTTCAGCACAGCGACAAGGAGGGCCAAACGACAGTGATGCATCGAGCATTACGACTCTTGGACATCTTAACTATTTTGTTTGATGGCTGTTCTAACGAAACACTGGCGTCAGCGGCGCGAACTTGCAAATCGTGGCAGATCCTGGCTCTGCAACGTTTGTGGCGAGTGCTTGAAACTCCATTGCCTCTCCTTTGGCTGCTAGGGTTTGATGATTGGGAAAATACCAAAAGGGTGTTCGATGTGAGTGTTTCGTGGTACTATTTCCATGGGACGCTATCTACGACTTTCTCGTGTAGATAGATTTTGAGGCATTACCAAGGCTCCAATTTTACGCACGATTTGTTCAATCTATCACCGTTCATAGTGGATACACTGATGATAGTCACATTCATCCCCGGCTAATCGGCGAGTTTGCCCACATGGCACAGTTTCTGCATCCACATCTTTTCCCGCATCTCGTTTCTTTGGATTGCCTCCTCGATGGACCAGAGGCAATCTGGAGGGCCAGCTTTTGGCTTGGTATACGCCTTTCCAAGATCTCGCTCTCTCTCCTTGATTGTACAGAAGCTGCCTGTCTTCTAGCCATTCGATCACTCTCTCATCACGGCGCCTTCTTGACATCCCTCAGTCTGCACCTCGACCAAACTTCAGAATTCAGTGAAGCCGTCATCGAGTGCTTTGTGAATGCATTGAAGCCGCTGGTTAACCTTGTATGCTTGACTGCAAACTGGGAAATTCTTTTTACCCCAACCGTATGGACTTGCATTGCCCAGTTCCCGAACTTGAAGGAAGTCCGCTCATCATCCCTTGAGGAATTGGACGCCGACCCACCCGATCCCTCGGCCTGGTATAGTTTCGAACCCCCCACATTAGATACTCCATTCCCATCTCTTCACACTATCGCGATGGCAGTCCCGTCTCAGTTATCAGTAATCGTCTTAGGGTATTATCCCTTGGATGGCGTACGTTTCCTCGGACTGCTACTGACAGACAAAAAGGACGATCCGCTAACAGAGCAGTCGCTAACCCGAATCGTCACAATATGTAAAGGCTTACATGAATTACTCCTCGTGGCCCCTAATTTTAGCCTCCCTGTGCTGAAACTGCCTCTATTACCTAATCTCACTCATTTGACGGTCTGCACCAACGGCGTTGAGACGATTAACAATGCTGATTTGGTAGATCTAGGCTCTAAGATGCCCAACCTTGAAGATTTAGGTTTAATCCCGGTGCAGGTCCATGATCCTCCAAGTCTAACGCTGGAAGTCATACGGGCAATCGCAGGCGTATGCCCCCGTCTCGGGCGCGCTTCGTTGTACGTCAATACGGACGTCTCGGATATTCGATTCTCCTTCGACGACCCTCCTCTTCCTTCGAATCACCCACTTTCTACACTATGCTTCGCACCCTCCCCAGTCCAGAATTGCTGCGAGGTGGCAATGTATCTGTGCACTGTGTTCCAGGACGCTCGACATGCGCCGACGATCATGGCACCAGAAGTCAGTTTCGAACAACATTTCAGTTGGGAGGGGCTAGATCACAGAACGGATCAGGATCCTGGGGAGGGGTGGAAGTACGTTGCAGAGTTCATGGGCACGCTTAGGAGGCGGATCATTCTTCCGTTCCAAAGGGAATTGGAGGCGTTACGAGGGGAAGTCCGATTTTATACCGCCGGGAAGGGTCCAATGAAGGAAATTCCTGGCGTTTAATGAGGGGACTGCAATCGTACCGCTTGGTATCGGTTGTACGGCGCGTTTTAGCATTCCATCGCACTCGAAACGGAGCCGACAGGTTCCTTTTTTTAATTTACAATTTCTCATCTCCAGAAATTCGCTCCCTCGCCCACCAGCCATTCATCAGTTCGCATTGCTCAGGGTCTCTGCCTTTTCCCTCCTTTCACCGAGCTGCTGTTTGACGTATTTGGGGAGCGAAGTATTTGAATCTTTGCAATGCCAGAAGGAAATTTGCTGCCTTGAAAACATGGGCCAAACGAGTGTGATGGCAGGGTTCGGACATATATACGTGCCTACTGTATTTGCGACAAAGTCAACTAATCAGGGCTAACAACTGCTGGTAGTGGGCAACGGCCACAAAGGGCCCATGTGAAATTTGCCGCATGCGCGCGACGCGTGACCCGCGTTCTCGTACATACAAAGGAAGAGCAGGAAAATTACTAGAACTGATGACAGCCACAACTGAAAGCGCTAACAACTAAAACAGCAAACAGAAGCTAATGTACAGAGGTGAAATACAATGAAGAGAAAGTGAACTACAATGAAGAGAAAGAGTAACAGACGATGTGAAAAAATTCGACAAGAAGAGATGGAGGAGTATCGGGGAGGAGGAGGGAGACAAGAAAATATAAGCTAGGGGCTGGAGCAGATGGGAATGTAGTCGAGAATCGCGGTATTGGCAGCAGCAAATCCGGGATAGAGTAATATGCAGGTGGCAGCAGCGGCAGCGGGTCAGAAGCGTGAGCCCGGAAAGGCAAGCGGCAAATTGGATCTCACTCACCAGGGGAGCGCGAGATACCAGGCGATAGGGAGAGGGGAAAAGGGATCCGTCAGGGCCCCTTTATAGGCACGACCTAGGTAGTATGAAACCTAAGGTAGTATGGACCTCTCCTCAATAGCGAAAATTCAGTACGTACCTCCACTGAATGGTCCGCTTCGCGCATCTGCGCCGAAAACATTCAGCGTACGACTGAGGCAGCGTGATTTGACCCGTTCAGGCTAAGTTGCGCGATAAATCATGGGAAAACCGCGATCGGTGAGAGAAGGCATGTGAATGCCAAAGCGGTCGCGACTGGGCGCAGTCAGGTTTCCCAGCCAGTGGCAAACAAGGGCGGAAACCTGAGGTCAGCTGGGGGCAGACTGCTAACCCGTGATTAGTCTCGTGAAATGAAGACATTAAACAACAATTAAATTCGTAATAGATGGTGTCAAAAACCGGTCGGAGGAGAATGGATTGCTTGTTATATCGTTCGCCAGAGACAAACTGATCGCGGAAAGGAACAAAGCGGAAGTATGCCACTCCCTCATTGCTGCTCTGGGGGCTCGCATTGGGATGTGTGTATGTGAGACTTGATGAGTTCTGCAGAACTCGTTGAGTCACACATGCGTGTTGTTTATTGCCATCCCTGGGCATCGCGGGTTAATGCACCCTCTGAGCCCATACTGGCCGGGGCAGCAGCGAGGCATCTGAACAATCAGGTTGCACTGTGGGAAATATTTCTCGCTAAATGACGAGAATTACTCTGGTAATTGACCATTTACCCAGACTCGTACCCAGTCTGAGGAGCTCCGTGGACGCGCAAAATAATAGCTTTTCCATGTGATTTCTGTATTGAGTACAGAACGTGAGAATAACGATTTAGCGTGAGAACGTTTATTTACATTGCGTAAAAAAGCTATTATTTTGCGCGTCCACGGAGCTCCTCAGACTGGGTACGAGTCTGCCATTTACCATCATTTCAATGGTTTTTGAAGTCTGGTGTTTCACCGAATCAAAATTGCGAGTCAAGGAACCAACTTTTCATGGCAAGTATTTTACTACGCTAGGTGGCATATTCTAGACCACCATGCAGACCATGAAATGTTGTCGTTGGTGATGGTGCTGTCGGAAAGGTATGCTTTGACCTGGTTGCCAAGCACGGCGCAAGGCTGAGCCGCAAGCGGCCAACATTTATGAGATCTCATCAGACCTGCCTCCTCATCTCGTATACCACCAACAAATTCCCAAGCGAATTTCTCCCTACGGTAAGCGCACTACCGACGCGTTGAAATGCCTCATTTTAATCTTGTCTGCCAGGTGTTTGACAACTACGCTGTGACCGTTATGATCGGCGACGATCCCTATACTCTGGGTTTATTCGATACTGCAGGTAATGTCCTACGATTTCGTGGCCTACTTTGTCTCTGGAACCGTGGTTTTTTCCGCTTAGGTCAAGAAGATCGATTATGATTGTTTTCGACCCTTGTCGTATCCCCAGACGGATGTTTTTCTCGTTTGCGTTAGCGTCACATCACTCGCTTCTTTTGAGAACGTAAAGGGAAAATGGTTTCCTGAGGTTCGTCACCACTGCCCACGCAAGTCTACCTGCGAGACGACTCTCAAGTTCTAGAAAAGCTTGCGAGGAAGAAGCAGAGGCCCGTCCAGCCGGAGCAGGGTGAGCGTTTGGCGAGAGAGTTGGGTGTTGTCAAGTGCTCCGCCTTGACACAAAAAGGTCTACAACAGGTCTTTGATGAGGTACGCTCGTTGTTTTGAACTACATTCTCGTTGATGGCGTACATCGCAGGCGATCGTTGCGGCTTTAGAACCTGTTATCGAAAGGACTAAAAAGAAATGCGTCGTTGTTTAACCACTCCTTTCTTTCACGACTTGGAATGATCTGCCCTTTCCATCGATTACCTACACATTACGACAATGGTGGCGCTTGTTTCCGCTCATTCAATTCAAAGGTGCCCTGCATGATCGTGGCAGACCAGCTATGATCTCTCATTAGGACTTCCCAGTCTAGACTCTTGAACTCTCCTTAAACCCTGTTGAGCCTTCGTCGCGCTTGCTTCCATGCTTTGTATGTCTGTGGATCGGTCTGGTGGTTGAAATTGCGGTAGACAATGCGGGTGTTGCGGTTTCGGGAATTCCCCAAGACAGTTCCACCACCTCTGTTCAACCTATTCTGCAAGTTGGATTTCTGTATCAGTGACTCAATGTAGTATCAACAAGGCAAGGGAGCCCGGCTGCACTTTTGGGCTCGCCCTTCAGTTCCTTCAATCCATGATTGAATTCTCGCCCATGACGACGTGATCAAATGTGGGACCTTGACCAGTGATGTTCTTGGCGCAACTGCATTGTATATATTATTATACATCGGAATATCCCATGACCGACGACTTATATTGTTAAAGGAGCCCTCGGCTGTGTCCTCTGTCTTAACTCCCCTGCTGCTCTCCCATGTTGCCTGAATCAATTTGCACCCCTAAGTCCCTCGACATTGCACTCTCGTGTGTTGCGCGAGATTGGACTACTTATTGGGTCTCAATAGTGGTATGTTAAAAATTTGAGCAGAGAGAGAATGGCATTGCGTTCCACATTATCATTTCAAAACGTAATATAGGTATACGCCACGGATGTGAGGCAAATGAATATAATCGGAATGTCGCTGGGTGCGTGGTTGAGCCAATGAGAGAGCAAAAAAGGAGAAGCAATCAATCCACACTTCAATGTACAAAGTTACATTAAAACACTCTCAGTTAGGGGTGCCACGGTTCGGTTCGGTTCGGTTCGGTTCTGGGCCATTTTTTGAGAACCAGAACCAGAACCGGTTCACATTTTGACAATAGTGTCGAACCAGAACCGAACCAGTATCTGAACCGAACCGAACCGCATTTCGGTTCGGTCCCGGTTCGGTTCGGTTCAGAACGGTTCAAACAGGCCTGTACCGTTGGAGTAACAACGACCCGTGACTTACCAACCAACACCACATGATCTCTCTTACATCCGTATTCGCCTCGTGACACAATGTATATAATTGTATATACTGTTTTCGCTCTACTTTCCTTTTCTCCTCAGTTCTTCATTAACGGAGACTGGGGTTGGTATCATTGTTTTTAGTTAGTTGTTACATTACTTACTCTGTACTTGTCATATCCATACAATCCCGACCTCTGCTCCGGGCTCCCGGAACTCCGAAACTGACTCCGGAGCCCTACCTCCCTTCCGTCACCTTCCCCTTGCTGACTCCCAAGAGGTTATCCCACCTCCGGCTCCGACACCACCTTCGGTCTGACTCTGGAACATTCCAGGTCTGACCTCAACCTCGACACCTCCCAGACAAGCACGCAACACCTATGCTCCCGACTCCAGACCTCCGCTCTGGAATCCCGGTTGCGTCTCTGTCTCCGGAACCTCCGGTCTTAGCTCCGACCTCGGACTTTGACCCCACCTCTGCTTATACCCATTGTATTGGTTAGCTCATTCCATTTAATTATGTTTGCCAATATTCCGGAGTTTAACTTCTGAGTTCGGACTTTCCGGACTTATGTCGGACCTTGCAACTATTGCATTGCTCCATTCAATTCCGCTATACTCCCTCATTCCTATTTGGGCTGCTGCTTCCTTTCTATTCAGTCAGCTGGCCATTCCCCACTCCCATCCTCCTTCCTTCCTCCTTGGGCCTTGGCCCTTCATTCCTCCTTTGAGAAACACCATTGAGTCAAACCCTTGACCCTTGGTGTTGTTCCTCTTTCCATCTCCCTTTGTCTCCTTTCATCCTACCCTTGTTCCTTTTGATTCCGGACCCCTCCTTATATACAATGTACCTAGTAACTTGTAACCTCAGTCTGAAATCGACTTGAAATGCCCCTGTCAGGGGACGACTCCTGGGTCCCCATGACCCTCCCCTATGGTCCACAGCCTGTAGTGTAACCAGCCCTACTGTGGGTAAGGAGATGAATAGATAAAGGCAATGTAGAATACACTTGCCTACTGTGGGTAAGGAGATGAGAAGGAAGCTAACTTCTCATCTTCCCACAGTGGCCACAATATCAGCAAAACTTCCGGGGATACCCGGAAGTCACATGAAGGGGTAGGAACCAGGCCCGGAGCATGCGGCGGGTGGAAGCGGGTCCAGACGCGGGTCCGGGTCCGGGCTAGTCAGGGTGTGTGCCCTGACAGCCCCCAAGAGACTTTCCCTCTGCTAGATCCGAAATTAGGGACCCCTAGGACAACCAGCAATGGCACAGCGCTCCGCCTGAGTCGCTGAGGCCGAGGTCCTTCCACGCTAAGTCTCTGTCAGGGGTCAGCAATGACCCTGGACCCTATGCCAGCTGCGCGTATGTGTGTGGGAAGTATGCCGGTAATTCCCGTCTACTCTGCTTACCTAAGCCCCGGTGACCTGGATCATCTCCGGCATTGTTCTGGAACATTCTGTGATCACATGATTCTATCGGCAATCCATTTGGTTTCCTTATTGCTGGACTCTACATGTATATAGCTGACCCTAAGATGGGGACATCCCTTTCCCCCAGCTTTAATCACAACTAGGTTATCGGAGCATCTTGCGTGAGCACAGGCGTCCCCTGACAGTCTCCGATTCCACTCCAGAGTCGTCTGAATCCACCCATTCTAACAGTACTCTTCTGTACTATAGCTCCTGCTTTAGGTTAGTATTAACCGTAGTAATTCAGTTCTTCATTAATGGAGACTGAGCTCCCGCTTTAGCCCTCCTATTATGTACCACCAACCAAGTAATGGGATTTTTGGTCCATATGGAACTCGCTTTCAGGCCCCCATAGATTTGTCTAAAATTTGCCAGATTTGTGCCAGGTGTCCAAGACTCCAAATGTGTGTAGCCAATTTTCCTTTTCATTTTCGGCCATCCCCAAATTGTCAGGGTACAGCCCTCGACCCCACACACCCTCAGACACCCCTTCCCCCTCCTAACCACCCTTCCCCCATTTTTCCCCATTTTTCCTCCACTGTTCCGCAATAGTACAGGTATGCAAACCTGTGGGAACGTTCTGGGTGAGCAGCTTGCCCAGAATCTTCCCACGGTACCTAATATGGAAACCCAGGAAAGACCTGACAACTGCACAGTTCTCAGGCTCCTTTTGTAGCAGCCTCACAGGGGGTTGAGAAGGTTACCCTTCTTCTCAACTCATTCCCTGTGAAGGCCAGGGCAAGTCCCCTCAGCGACTTTGAGGAATTAGTGGCTGGAGAAGACTCTCCAGTGCCACTCCCGGGCCTCATCGCTACGTCCCCTCTGGACGAGGGACGGACCCTGACAGCAGAAGAAGGGTTAAACCTATCTGTACTCGCTGTCCCAATGTCCTTGGAAGAACAGATAGTGGAGCTGACACGCCAGCTCCGAGACCTACAGAGCCAGCTGACTGCTCAGACTCAACCCCCAACTGCGGCCCCAGCCCCCCAGCCCCCACACCATGCCCCAGCCCCCAAGCCACCCAAGGTAGCCGCCCCCACCCCCTTCTCTGGATCCCAAGAGGACCTGGATCGGTTCAAGGCCGAATGCGGGCTCTACATGAGCATGCATCACACAGAGTTCCAGGATGAGCGTAGCCAGGTTCTCTTTTGTCAGGGCACACCCACCTGACCCCGTGCCGCACCCCGTGCCGTACTGCACTACCCTGCTATCACTCCCCCACTCTCCCCCTTCTCTCTATTTCTATTTCTATTTCTATTTCTATTTCTATTCTACGGTCGACTTCCCTTTCTCCATGTACCACCACACACCTAACCCTGCCCCCCTGATCGCCACACGCGCTGTGCACACTCCCGGCCTACCGAGCGGCCACCTCCGGGATCTCCTGTGGAGACACCCAGGGAGGTGCGGCTGTGTGCGGAGATGATGTGGCTTCCTCCACGTGACCCTAGCCACATGTATATAATAGTGCCTGGGGTGGGAATAGAAGAAGCAGCCTTCTTCTCAACTTCCCACTTCAGGTAAGTACCGTAGCTTTCCCCTTTAATGATAATCTCAACTTCCCACTTCAGACTAAGTGGTCGGGGATGCTCACCCCACAACAGGATCGCCGCTATGCACAGCTGCTATTCATCCCACCAAGTCCCGTGTGCAGGGACCTCATGTCAGGGACCGGTCCGGGGTCGAGAGCGTCCGGGTATATCGCCCGGCGCTGAGGGCCCAGTGGGGTGTGAAGCAGGCGCGTATGGTAACGGGTCCGGTGCAGACAGATGTCCCTGAAGTGGGAATGGTGAGAAAAGACTGCTTCTCTGGTTCCCACCCCAGGTATGTTTATATACATGGTGCTCAGGCCACATGAGAGTTGCCACGTCGTCCCCATGCACAGCCCCAGCCACCTGGGTATTCCCATGGAGATCCCAAAGGGGTCCACTGCAGGCACGCATGCTGGGCGTATGTCAGAGACCAGATTCGAGACGAGGGAGAGTCTCCATAGCGGAGGGCTTGGCCTCAGTGACTTATGCCAAGAGCGCTGTGCCTAGTGACATGTCCGTGCCCTAACTTACTGACTGGCAATCAGAACCGAAGGGGGGGGTAACTCTAGTTGATTTTATTACTGAAGTGTAACCTATGTACAAGTTGGATATATATATGGTTACAGCGAAGACGGGTCCGCAATTGGCGGAGCCGAACGGAGCGGAGCTAACGGGGTTAAACATTAGCCGACTGAATATTACCGACGAGTCGGGTCACGGGGTTAGCGGAAAGGCAGGCGATAACCCAGAAACGGAAAGGAGGGATAGGCCCGAAGGTGGGCTCTGCAGGGCAGGCGAGTGTATTGCCCAGCGGAGGTGGGAGTGCGCTAGCGGACGTCGGGGCTGTCCGGAAGTCTTTGGGGCTCCGTACTTAGGGAGGTGTAGGTAATAAATTGAAATGAGGGGGTGGTGACCATCGAGGGGACCGAGAGGATTGCAGAATACGGGAGCTCCGAGGTTAGTGAGGAAGGAGTGGAGTTAGACTGGAGGGATTGGAGGGACCGGAAGTCGATGGCCGGGGATGGATATGACAGCGTACCCAGGAGTCATCTGGAGCATCCGGGGCTGGGTGTGTCGTGCATGGGTTGCAGGCAGGTTAGTAGTACATCGGTCAAGGAAAGTCGTCCATGTAAATAGAAATAGGAAGAACAGAGAATGAGACTAAGAAGAGGGGGAAGTGGAGGGAGGAGGAGACAGGAAGGGGAAGAAGGGGGTAGCAGGTGGGGTGGAGCTGGGTGGAGCCAGGTGAGGCGGGCATGCCCTGACACCTCGCCGCTTTCGGAGCTGTCCCTGACATCTTTGTCCTATCCTACATGAAAGGAGGCACGGCAGGGCCATGGGCCACCCAACGCATTAACACCCTCCTTGCCCCAGGAGCCCCAAACATTTCCTTCGATGACTTTGCAGAGGAACTTGATTCCATGTTCGCAGATCCGAACCGACAGGCCACAGCCTGCCAGAAGGTCACCTCGCTCCAACAAGGGAACGAGTCAGTAGACAAGCTGATCCAGCAGTTCAAACTGCATGGCCCAGTGTCACGGATGGGAGACATTGCTCTGGTGGACTGATTTGAGCACGCTCTTCACCCACACCTCCGTGAAAGTATCTATCACCTCCGGCCTATGCCCACGACATGGGCTGAATGGAAGCGTGAGGCCTCCCTCCTCGACAATCAGTGGCAGCGATTCCAAGCCACTCAGGCTCAGACTCGCCCCCTGGCTGTCAAGCCCTCTCCATTCCACCCCCGACCCCCTCCCAGGCCTGTCCCCCTCCCACTGCATCCACACCCGCAGCCTCAGCCCCGAAGCCGGGCCCCCAACCCATGGACCTGGACCGCATCTGCCCCCCCAGGACCGAGCAGAGACACATTGGGCCCTGCTATAACTGCAACCGGCTAGGGCATATAGCCCGAGACTGCCTGAGGCCGAGACCCTACCAGGCCCGGACTGCATGGCAAGGGGAGGCCCCAGGGAGACAACTTGTCTGGCCCTGGAAGACCTCTGGGCGATTGCGGACCTGCTAAAGGACCGCCCTCCCACTCAGGAGCTGGACCACATGGAGGAGGAAGTGGGAGAGGGGAGACCTGTTGAGGATTTTCGGGAAGACAACCGGTGAGGGATGTGCCCCGGTTGTCCCCCAGCATCACTGTACCCGCATGTAGATATCGTGGAAATTCCAAGACTACAGTGCAACCTAAGCTACACCGAGTGATTGCTAAGAAAAGAAGAGCCACACCCACAAACCCCCATAGAGAGAACCCACAGCGTGCCTCAGCCAGGGTCGCTGTCCCCCCACCTGCAATTTACGTACTATCTAAACGCCCTCCTCGGTCCCTCAACCTCTCAGTGAGGCTGACCGCAACCACCTCCCTCACCTCAGTGACCACCTCAGCCCTCCTAGACTCAGGGGCCACAGGGATGTTCGTCAGTTGTGAATTCATCCAGAAGCACAACCTGGAGACTATCCCCCTACCCCAACCAATCCCAGTCCACAATGTGGATGGCACCCCAAATGAGAATGGGTCCATCAAGGAAGAAGTAGAAGTGCTCCCACCTTCTTCAGGCAACACACAGAACAAGCTCGTTTGCAGTGACCAACTTAGGGCATCAGTCGGTCATTATCGGCCACTCATGGTTGCTACACCACAACCCAGAAGTGGACTGGGCCCGACAGAAGGTCACCATGTCCCATTGCCCACCTGCTTGTGGAAGCCCCAGGACAGCACCGGTAGCTCTGAAGGAGCCTAACCTCATGATAGAACCCGGAGATGGACTGTATGCGGCTGTGATTCCCCCAGGGTGGGGGCATGACCTGAGGGCGACCACCACCCCATCGCAGCGGATGGCCCAAGGGGCACAGGACCCCACCCCAGTGGAAAAGCCCTTTGAGGAGATGGTGCCCAAGTGCTACCAAAACTTCAGAGATGTTTTCTCGAAAGAAGCATTTGATCAGCTACCGCTCCGGAAACCATGGGACCACACCATCGACCTGTTCCGGAGGCTAAACTACCATGGGGAAAGACCTTCCCACTGTCCCCTGCAGAGCAGGGAGAGCTTGACGACTTCCTCAAGGAGAACTTGGCCAACGGGCGGATCCACCCATCCAAGTCCCCCATGGGGGCCCCGGTGTGCTTTGTGAAGAGAAGGACGGTTCCCTGAGACTGGTCCAGGACTATCGGAAGCTGAATGAGATCACCGTCAAAAACTCCTACCCCCTCCCCCTAGTCTCCGACATCCTCACCCGTCTCCGGGATGCCAAGTGGTTCTCGGCCCTCGACCTGCGGTGGGGGTTCAACAATGTCCGCATCAAGGAGGGAGACGAGTGGAAAGCGGCCTTTGCGACCAACCGAGGATTGTTCGAACCGATGGTGATGTTCTTTGGACTGTGCAACTCCCCTGCCACCTTCCACACTATGATGAACGACATCCTCAGGGACTTCATAGACCGAGGAGTCGTCATCTGCTACATGGATGACATCCTGGTATTCACACCCACCCTGGAGGAGCACCAGAAGGTTGTCCGGGAGGTCCTATCCACACTAAGAAGCCGGAAGCTGTTCCTCAAACCAGAGAAATGCAAGTTCGAGCAGCGGAAATCAAT